>NW_010338360.1:0-1276 GCF_000700745.2 Antrostomus carolinensis
CACCTTGGGGACACCAAACCCACCTTGGGGGGCACCAAACCCACCGTGGAGACATCAACCTCACCTTGGGGGACACCCAACAACTCATGGGGACACCCAACATCTCATGGGGACACCAACCCCACCTTGGGGACACCCAGTGACTCATGGGGACACCAACCCCATCATGGGGACACCAATGGAACCTGTGGGGACACCAAACACCTCATGGGGACACCAACACTCCTTGGGGACACCAATGACACTTGGGGACACCCAACAGCACCTTTGGGGACACCAAACCAACCCCACCTTGGGGACACTGATGACACCCTTGGGGTCACCAACACCTCATGGGGACACTGATGACACCCTTGGGGACACCCAACACCTCATGGGGACACCAGCCCCACCATGGTGACACCCGACCCCATGGGATGTCCCTGTGGGACCAGGAGCAGCTTGATGGGACCGTGGGCATCTATAGGGGACCAGGAGCCACCATAGGTGACCAGGAACATCTATAGGGGACCAGGAGCCACCATAGGTGACCAGGAACATCATCTATAGGGGACCAGGAGCCACCATAGGTGACCATGATCTTCTGTATGGGACCAAGAGTCTCCATAGGGGACCACGAGCTTCCATATGGGCCTGGCAGGATCTATATGGAACCAGGAGCTTCTGTATTGGACCAGGAGCATCTATAGGGGACCGAGAGCATCCATAGGTGACCACCAACTTCCATAGGGGTTTGAGAGCTTCTATATGGGACCAAGAGCCTCCATAGGGACCAGGAGCTTCCATATGGGACCGAGATCATCTGTATGGTACTGAGAACATCTATATGGGACCAGGAGCTTCTATATGGACCTGAGAGGATCTATATGGGACCAGGAGCATCTGTATGGTACCAAGATCATCTATAGGGGACCTGGAGCTTCTATATGGGACCGAGATGATCTATACAAGGCCAGGAGTGTCTATATGGGACCAGGAGCTTCCATACGGGTTTGAGAGCATCTATAGGGGACCAGGAGCTCCCATATTGGACCGAGAGACTCTATAGGAGACCAGGAACATCTATATGGGACTGAGAGACTCTAGAGGGGACCAGGAGCTTCCAAGAGCTTCTGTATGGGACCAAGAGCATCTATATGGGACCAGGAGAGTCTATATGGGACCAAGAGACTCTATATGGGACCGAGATCATCTATAGGTGACCAGGAGCTTCTATATGGGACTGAGAACATCTATAGGGGACCGGGAGCTTCCAAGAGCTTCTGTATGGGACCAA
>NW_010338361.1:0-12230 GCF_000700745.2 Antrostomus carolinensis
TTGTGCTTAGGATTGCCCCGACCCAGGTGCACGACCTGGCATTTGGCCTTGTTGAACTAAACTAACAACTAACTTGTTATTTCCTCTATGTATGAGTTCCTAGAGGAATTCTTAACTACCAACCACACTCTAAGCTCTAACGGAAACAGAGTAACAACAACAAACAAAAACATTTTAAGAATAACTCCCTGTCTTTTAATTCTATTTTTGTTTGGAACCTCTCTGAGGCACTTTTGTTTGAAAGGAATACAGAAAGTAGTACAGCCCTGGTGAACAAAAGGTAAGTTTTAAGAAGGTCCAAACTACACCCTTCCCTAATGAATGTTGCATTAACAGATAATTCTATCAGAGATAACTATCAGCATAATTATACAGAATTCTGAACTGATCTGCATATAATATTAAAAAAAAACCCAATCCAAAACAACTACAGTTAAAAATAATTTTAATTAATTGTGCACACATGCAAGATGATTGGCCTTTATTCTCAACTTATTATTTTATATGCCTAATAGAAACTCAGAAGTTTAAGTCTGTGAAGGAGGAAAAGGATTTCTAGCAGAAGGCTATCCAAGATGTTTTCTAAATCTAATTTATATTACAATATTATAAGGTTGGCTTTAGCTGGAGGATGGCTATTATAAAAAAAAAAAATAATCCTCTGCAATTTCTAGTAAATTTATAACAAAATAACAGAATTTTAAAACGTTTTAAAGAATAGGAATACAATATCCTCACCATTGTGTCAGTACTGCCTGAGGAATTCTAATCAAAACTAGAGCAGTAAAGAAAAATCTCGAATATTAGTACTACTTTAATTTTTTTTTCCAGTGTATTTCTGATTTTATTTAGGAGTACAATACCACAAGGAACAGAATCAAAATGCAGTTCAAGGATGTCCACATTACCCTACTATTCATGGGGAGAAACCATTTTTCCTCTAAATTCGGTGAAGTAGCACATCACAAGTGTTGTTAAAAACAGCAAAACAGTTCCTGCTCAATAGAAATAGCAATGATAAAGATGTTCTGTTTCAGGATAAACATGTGTCTACTACACAACCATTTGTAAGCTCGAAAAGTAAAAGCTGTGTTGAATAACCTACAGTGTATTTGCAAATGTATTTGTTTTGGAAATCAAATGTAGTAATTTCAGCTATTATAGTAAGTTTTCAGTGAACCTACTTACCTTTAAAAGCTGAGATTTTATAATTGTGCTGGATAGCAGCCACCACATCCTTCCAGAAGTCATATTTTTTCTGACGTTCATGCTGTAAGTGTCAAAAGGAACCCAGTCATTACATCAAGTATCAGCTATTTTGAGCTTTCATACTGAAACAGCAACAGGAATGTTATTTATAATAAACAAAAGTATTTTCAAAATTGAGTAAGCCAGTCTTAGTAGAATTGAGATCAGGACTCATACCCAGCTGTGGGTGTGAACTTTGGGTAACTCCAGACAAGTTATCTCCCTACTTCAGAAGGATATGGTGGGGTGCAGGGAAGAAAGGGGAAGGAGAAAGGATTCATATTTGTGGGGAACTCTAAAACGTTACAGCAAAAGGGGGCATTAGACAGAACAGCAACTTACTGAACAAACCATCCCACTGAAATTTGGGAAAAAGAAGTGCCTAGAACTGCAAATAGCAAGTTGACATTATCTACAGCCTGGTACTTGTATCACCTTCTGCCCTCAGAACCGGCGAAACCCTTTGCTATAATTTAGAGGTAATGCCCTTCTGCCAACAACTCCACCCCAAACACCGTATGAAATACTCATCCAGAAGCCGGGCTGAGCAGCACCGTGTTACGCTGTACGCGGAAGCCTGCCAAACCCCAGCTCTGGCAGAAGGACAGGGGAAGGTGATCTGCGCTTGTGAACAGTCTCTCGCTGTTCCTAGAAAGTCGCCCAGGCACAGAAGAGCTCCAGCTGACCTCAACTGCCCTTTCAGCACCTCACCAAGGGAGAGGAAAAGCTTCTCAACCAGCTGAGCCCCACAGCACTCTTAAACTTCACAAATTTTAGGAGCACTGAATTAAACACGGATGCAATTGCACAGCCAGCCAGTATTACAGATCAGAGGACTGGCTACAGATCAGAGCCTGCAAGAGGTGCCCAGAATTACAAGGGATCGGGCAGCAGCAAAGCAGGTGGTACAGTCACTTTGAGTTTGTACACTGTGGAAAGTACCACGTAGTGTTGTTACAGGCTTTCCACACCTACACTAGGATAAATTTCAATGCAATTGTTAGCAGATTTTGTGACCCTCTATGTCCTGACCACTGTACTGATACCTGAATAATGGCCCATTTTGTAAGCATAAAGCATTTTCTAGAGAGGGAAACATTCAAAAACTGAAAAAACCCCAAACCCTTAACATCACCAACCAAACCCATGTAGTTTATATGTACTGAAGTAAACTGCTATTTCAGGCCTAATCTGCCATGGAGGTTTCCATAAGAACAGTCCACCCTTAATTTCACAACCAGCAAGTTACACAAACAAGCCTTTTGTGCAGGATTGACAAACACTATGGCACTCTGCTTATCATCCACCAGCTCTACGGGTTAACAGTAGGAAAGACACAATGGTAGTGCAGCTTTTAACTTTTTTTTTTTTCTCCTTCCTATAGCAAACTGCCTCAGAAATACATAAAAGGACTAACAGAGAGAAAAGCTTTCATTATGTCAAACTTCACTTAGCTGCTAACCAAGGTAATTATTCAAAGCCATGTTCAGGAGATGCTGGGGAGCACCTATGTGTTTTGGGAAGATGGCACTAGCCTATGCTAGCAATAACCTTGAGATAGACGGATTCAGCTGTCCGCTCCCCTCATACTCCACGTGCCTGACTGGCTCCTTAGTTTGGGACTTTGGTGTTTTTGTTGGTTTCTTTAAAAAAAAAAAAAAAATCCGTGCAATGAGTTATAATAGTTCCCTAGAGTGCTGTTTTGAGGACAGATGGATGCTAGTTTAAAAATGGAAACACTTCCTTCAAAACATTTGACCTCAGAGAAGAAAAAAAAAAAAAAAAAGTCAAACTAATTCCTTGCAAATCTACAGCTGATGTACAAGAAAACAGACTGATTCCCAGGAAGCAGACAGAAAACTGTGTGCATGCAGATTATCAAATGTGATTTCATTAGCTGAAGTATCAGACAAAGAAGTATTTTGTGTAGAGCTTCAATGCGAAGATCCAAAACACTGAAGCTCCTCTGGTTTGTCTGAAAATACATAAGAGCTTTGGCTCTGGACACAGCAAAACCAGATTAATTCTTAACAGTATAAAACAGCCCAGCATTCAACTCATGTCTAAACTCATTTTGAATCCAAATCTAGCAGTTCTCTCATCTGTTTCCTGAAGGAAGTGTTCCTGGTCCTAGAACGTTTTCCAAAAATGGTAAGAAAATAGCCCTTACTAAACAGGCTCCTAGAACAGGAAACAGAAGCCTCTACTTCCTTTCAGAAACGTGGAGGAAGAAAATGCGATGGTTTCTAACCCTTAGGATGCAGCATGTTGTAGGCATGAGTGCTGGAGAGGCCTACTACCTCCTGCTTGCATCCTTCTCATCTGGTTGATGGTAACATTCCAGGGAATTACATCCAGTAAAATATTCATGAGCTGCTAGCTGATAAAGAGAACACATGACCCACTTCTGGTAGCTCTCTGGAGAAACGGCACAGGTTTAATTCTCTCTGGCTAAAGACAGCACTGATCCAGGGTCAGTGTTGCAACTTGCAAACTAGTAACTGAATGTGCAAGCTTATTACACACATGCTGTAACATGCTTTCTCTCTCAATAAATAGGTGATTCATGCAAAGTCTAAATTAAATATAAAAGGAAGTAATACAATACAGGTGTCACATCTGAGAGAGCTTTCTAAGCTGCGAACAGTAGAGGAAGGAGATTAACCAGACACAAAATTAAGAGTCTTACAGCTTACCTGTCCTCAGTGCTTCCTGATAAGCTAGCTTTAGTTAACTCTTCATGCAGCACTTGGACTTAGGCAGAAATCTACTCAGCATGCTATTTCAGGGTAGAAGCTAAAGCATAAAGTCAGCTGATACCCAAAGGGATCCCAGATACCCATCTCACAGCTCTGAATTTCACTTTGCAGACAAAGTTTAGTATTTGCAATTTCCAGTGCTGCAGTGCTTTGGTATCTGTAGCTAGAAGATTACACCAGTAGTCTTTTGAAAACAGCAGAATCATAGAATAGTTTGGTTGGAAAAGACCAATACAATAATCTAGTCCAACCATAACATACTTAGTGTATGAGAAGAACCCTCTTCTACCCCCAGCTGCACTCAAGTTAAAGATTCAAGCCTTATTTAACACTACCAGATCAATTAGCACCAAACTTCAAAGGCAGGATTTAGGACATTCTATCTATCTACAAAGCACTGAAAAAGGCTCAGGCAATTGTATTTTCTGCCTTGAGAATTTAACTTATTGTTTAGCAGAGAAAAAAAATAGGATACTATTGTAGAGGTGTGTTTACATCTGTGTATACAGACAATAGATTTAAGATAAAAACAAGTTTAAAAAAAGGTTGGAATTAAGCTTTCAACTCATTAACACCTTGCAAATTAGCAAACCGTTATTCTGAAGACTTACATTACATTAAATTCAAGTATCATCAAGTATAATTACAGCAGATTTTAAGAACTATATTCTGCATATCAGAGAGTAAACTTGAGAAAACAGTGCATTTCTATTCATATCCTAGTTATTTGTGCCCTCTTGTGGAAGTACTTTTATTCTGAACATGCCATATAGCTCACAATTAGGTTCAGAGACAACTTTAATACACTGAGTCTGACATGAATAATTACAAACAAGAAAGAAGCTAATGACCTTGATGTTGTTCAGTACACTATTTGTATGCATTTAATAATGCATGCACGAAGTCTGGTGGGGGAAGAGAAAGATAATGCAACACAGTTTCAAACAATCCAGTTCTTACCTGATCTAAGCTGTCCACAACCCTTGCACACAAGAGAGCTCCTGGCAGGTCAAAATAATTATCATACAAATAGTATTTAGCTGGAAAAAAAAATAAAATAACAAATTCTATTTTTTAAATCCTTATTGTGTGCTTTAATCACAAACTAAAAATATACTTAAATAAGAGTATAAGCTCCTTTTTGGATTTTACTAGTTATAAGTATTGCCTGCTTCCCAATCTTTCTTAGCCTTTATTCCCACTTCTGATTCTCATAATTGGCAACTAAAAGTCATTCATCTATATCATGGCATTAAGACTTAAAAATGAGGTTCTAAAAGTTAAGGTGGAAGAGATGGGGGAGAACCACAAGTTTTAAGAGTCAGGTCAGTATCACTAAACTCTTACAAAATAACTATTTCTCTACCAGTGGAAATAAAAAGAAAGGGTTTGAGAAGTTGTTTCAGAAACATTTGGACAGATCTTACACACAGTCTTGTCATTTGCACACACATGCAGCAGCCAGTGCCTTAGCCCATGGGGAAGCATACCTACATTATTATATAAGCCCCCAAACCAGAACAAAGTCAGGAGGGTCCAAATGTCCCCCCAGATCCAGGTTATGCTCAATGACTCTTTCCTAGGAGTGAAAGGACTTAACCAGTGGGGTTTTTTTTTGTATTCATGATATTGTCAGTGCTGTTCTTCAATATACCCAAGAGACAAGTCAGCAAAACAGGGATTAACATTCACAAGAGAGACCAAGTGCACCTTTCAATGACTAAGAAAGGCACATTTGCTATATGACCAAATAAATCTTTCTCTTCTACCCTGTTGCAAATGATTACCTGCAGTTTAGAATATGCATCACAAACACGTTTATGTCAGCAAAATCTCAAGGAAAATCTCTTTATTACACAGGACAATGCAACTTAACTGAGCACTTCATGTGTATTACCCACATTTGCCAAGATCAAAGTAAAACGGAGAGGAAGCACAGAGTGAGAACACAAACCTAGCCACAGTGCCTTCGAAGTGACTTCCATCTTAAAACCAAGAAACTTAAAACTGCAGGAGGAGAAGTTTTATTTCCAGATCTGTTCTGTTCTTTGCGCCTGCACCTAGGCCGCCAGTAACAGCAATAATGGTAATGAGTCAACAATTATGAAAAATTTAAGATTTGCCAAATACGTCCTAAATGAGATAGACTGGCAATTTCAGTCTACTTCATCAAGGAACAACGTGCCCATCTCTATAACCAAAACACTCCTATAATGTCAGCTCATTTGTCTCATCACTAGTAATCTAAACCTAAGCTGAACTCTAGTATTAGAAGTTGAAAATACAAAAAAACAAGTCTCCCCAAAAATATTTACCTGTTCCAGTAATTCTCAGCTCAATTATTTTTAAATATTTGTGGTAAGAACAAATACTATGAGACACTGAAGGGGCCAGGGCAATGTCAAAGAAGAGAACATGCTAAGGTATATAGCTACCTGAGCGGGAAACCATTCCACTGACTGTATTAAAATGCTTCCACTCCCTTCTTCCATAGGTCTCCAGGATCTCTTCGGATGTCATGCTCTTTGTACCATGGCTTGCCCTATTTGATGCATTATGTTATTTTTATATATATACATATATATTTATATTTAAAAAAAAAAAAAAAAAAAAAGGGGGAACAAAAAAAAGGAAATCAGCCAAACTACTCCTAGTGCACAGTAATGAACAGTGCACTAATGAACAGCAATTGAACACTGAGGTGCATGCAAGTCAATCAGAAGTAACTCTTTGTAACTCAGAAGCTTTCCAGGACCTAAGCTTTTATCATATACATTACAGTCCTTGATAAAAGCCCTACTACACAGAGGTTTGGTTGGCTGGAAGCACAGCTACTGTGCCTCACCTGCTAACACAATCACTCTGTATTGCTCGAATGTTCTCAATTGTGTGAGGACACTCGCTATACTTGAACTATCAATATACACTGCACAATAAAACACAGTGCAGAAAGCCTATACATCATTCTGAAGCCTGCTAACATTCACAGAGTGCAGGGCAGAACTATAGAAAAGTGCTAGCTTGTGCCCTGCAAGCAGCTGTGTAACATGGAAGTACACACAGGCCTTTTTAGGAATTAAAAATCAACTAGCTTGACCATCAAATTGGGCCCCAAAAGAATGTACAGATTCCAGTTTTAAAGCAAATGCAGGCAATGCTAGAAGTAATCCTGTATCTCTCTTCCTTTTACTGTCGCATATCCTCCAGTCTTGAATTCTGCATTTAGTACACCAAAATTCACGGTACTAAATGAATTTCGGGATACACAGCAGAGATTCAGGTATTTCTTCCCTTTCAATGAGATCTGATTTTCCCTAGCAACTTCAAGCTCCTTTTCCCACATGCTATCAGAAAAATAACCTACAGTCTATTCTGAGTACTAAATTATATGGATTTTCAGTCTCGATAAAAATAAGAGGGAAACTGGACTGACATACTTTAGATATATTTACTTTTCAGATTTGTGATTCAAAATAGCAGTTTTCTATGCTTAAAAAAAATAAAAGAGAAGGAAAGAGGCATCAAGGATGTACTGAAACGCTGACTGAAGGCAAAATACAGTTTTTAAGAGAAAAAAGCAGAATTTTGAAAGCAAATGTGTCAGTTGCTGTGTTTAATTTACCTCAGGCTATTCAAATTATATGCTGTAAGCCTGCAGAATGTTGAATGTGTATGGTCCAAAGACAATAGTGCTCCCATCATTAGCATTAGTCATTAGCATTGACTCCGAAGTCAGGTTACTCACAGTTCAAAGAAAAACCTTACCCTGGATCTTAGCAGAACTGGACAAAGAGTGCAGTGGCAGCCACTGAAAAAGTGTATTTACTTTCAAGATCAATATGGCTTCAGAGACTTAGATGTTTATTAAAAATGAGATATTCTTTACTAGCAGCTAACATAGAAATATTATGAAAAGACTGCTATGTAACATTAAGAGAAACTGCGCACCATGTTACCAAAGGATATCTGAATTTTTATATATAATAACTTAATGTATGATAAAATTAGTGTTTTAAATATTTAATAAAATTGAAATATGGCTTTGAGAAAGGGGATGCAATTTGGGTATTTGTTTAACAATATAAATATTGTCAACATTACCTTAAAACTGTTCCATCTTCTGCAAGTTTCAGGAAGTTGCCTTCTTCAATGTCCAACACCAAGCCTTTACAACTAAGAACAATTTTATTTTAAGGAAGAAACAAACAATTAATGCCTTCAGAGGAATGCCTTGTTATATATCAAGTTAGAGAAATGCAGTTACAGAATCTATACAATGATGCTACACAAAAGCAGCAAAACCACAACCCTTCAAATACTTCCATGTTTGAACAATGCTGTATATATGCAAATACATATTACTACAGTGAGGACTGGATTTCACTTACATAGCAAATTCCTACTAAATAAATCCAGTTCCATTGTTCAGTGAGTTCAGTGACTGTTCATATAGATAAGGTTGGAGGATTAAGGTCCAAACATATACAACTAAGAAAAGTGATATTTAAGCCACTTCTATTAAATAAATTTATTTTTTTCTTGGTGGCAACTCCTCTATTTATTATTACTAGACTGATAACACCAATTATTATGGGAAACAGAGGTAGAACGTCATTCTAAATGAGGCAACTGAGTATCCAAGGAACATGTGAAGCAGAGGCACTGCCATACGAGCCAGCACTAACAAGGTGGAGAGTTGACAGTGTTAGGACAGACACTCAACAAGAGTTCCTGACTCTGCTAGTAAATCTGCACCTTCCAGATAACTGAATCTATATTTGCTTAGGTTGTTTGAAAAATTAATTCAGAGTTCAGTGGCTAGAATAATAATGAATAAATAAGACTGAAAAAGTAATGGCACCTCTGTCATATGGTATCCAAAGGAAAGAAGATATGCCATGGAGACAGCAAGCAGACCCCAGCCTTTCGGGAATGACACCTGGGTGAGTAGCACCGACACACAGCTACCAGCACTATGGGCTTGCAGATCCATATTAATGAGCCTCCAGCTCCAATAAGGGACCAAGGTTGAGATATCTAGATCTTAAAGGATTTCATGCATCAAAGGCCTCAAAATCTGAGAAATGCAGATACATTGCTTATCTCATTAAAGTTGAAATCGAACTCATTGGAAACTGTCCAAATACTGAAGTGTAAGAAGAACTCACCAAAACTGTTACAGAATAATGCATGCATTACTTAAAAAAAACCCCTGTGTTTCTCCTAAAAAAATTCAGCAGTTATCTGGCCTTCACACTCCCACCCTCGAGGCCTAGATAATAACCTATAAAGTTGGAAGATCAGAGATTCAGGCCCAAGCTCCTGCTCAGACTGAGCCCAGAGACTGCTCATGCCAAAGTTCCTGCTGAGCTGCCAGCAGGAACTTGCATTTCAGTCTTTTACATCATAGCTGTGTGCTTGATGTGCCACTCAAGGGCTATCTCCTGTTACATCATCTTTCCTTGATTCCTCAGAAGGCTGTTGGGATTATTGTGCCTTACACAAACAAAACTACATCCGTCGAGATAAAAATGACTGAATTCTGATGATTACTGGGTTTACCAGCTGATCTGAAGGTAGAAAACAAAGGAGATATAAAATAAGAGTAAGTCAGACTAAAAGGCTTGTGTCTAGACAGCTAGAAGCACACACAAGACAAACTTGGATACTCAATTCTCTCCAAAATACCAAGTTAGAAGTATTTAATGACAAATACTTGTTCAAACAAGTATTTAAAACTGTAATTGTGGATTTATCTATTGGGCTTGACAATCATAACAACAACCGCCTAATAAGGTAAGCTGTTTTCCACGCTTTGTAAAAGTTACAGTACAAAGGAAGTTATGAAGAAAGTTTCTGTTATTTTCAATGTACTCACCAGAAGTCTAAGCTGTCTGGAGCTAGAGTCAGCAAGTCTTTGTCATAACCCTTCTCTGTTACCAGATACTGGGCAAAACTGTCATATATTAGCTACAAATGAAAAAATATATGCATTAATTACATTGAGACCAAAGATACTGCTTCCCTGGAAAGTGGCAAGATGTGCATGTTAGTTTTTCCTAAGAGAAATCAAACCAGGGAGATAGGGGCCCTGTCTCACTGCCTCCACTACTGGGAAATATTGCTCGAGGTTATTTCTGTCCTGGCGGGACAGCTCAAGTTGCTCACACAACAGTTCCGGTGCAGTGAGTCCAGCATAACCAAGCTTACAGCATTCTACCGTATTGCCCCTGTGCTTCAAGACTGTTGGGAAACCAAGATGGTAAGTACTTAAGACTAGTCACTATTTGTCCCCCCCAACCCCCAAATCTTTTTTTGTGTTTTTAATTTTAATTGTCACCGTTACCAAGACTCAACAAGCAACTCCAAACCAATAAACAACTACCCTTAGGGTATATTTTAAAAGTATTTGAAGGAACATATTTTGGAGGAGACAGGCAACTACTAAGTAAATTGTTACTATTTCTGCATTCAGAAAGAACAGGATGATCCGAGGGCCGGAGCACCTCTCTCATGAGGACAGGCTGAAAGAGTTGGGGCTGTTCAGCCTGGAGAAGAGAAGGCTCCAGGGAGATCTTATAGCGGCCTTCCAGTGCCTGAAGGGGCCTACAAGAAAGCTGGGGAAGGACTTTTCATAAAGGCAATTAATGCCAAAACAAGGAGAAATGGGTTTAAACTGGAAGAGGGTAGGTTTAGATGAGATATTAGGAAGAAGTTCTTCACTGTGAGGGTGGTCAGACACTGGAACAGGTTGCCCAGAGAAGCTGTGGCTGCCCCCTCCCTTGAAGTGTTCAAGGCCAGGCTGGATGAGGCTTTGAGCAACCTGGTCTAGTGGAAGATGTCCCTGCTCGCTGCAGGGGGGTTGGAACTAGATGATCTTCAAGGTCCCTTCCAACCCAAACCATTCTATGATTCTAAAGCCTGGTACAACAGTCAGCGATTTATTAATGTAATGTGCTGGTAAAGTTGTACAAGAAGATCTACACAGATGCTGCCAGGTCCTTAAAGATCATCTAAAAATAGAAAAATAATAATTGCTCTCTTTTTCTCATGGTGTTTTCATTAAAGCTGTTTCTCTGGCCTTTTTTTTTTAATTACAAAAGCCACTCTTGGAATGAATATGAAAAATGACTGAGAAAGACTAATAGGAAGGCCAATACTGAAGGAGTAAGAACTTCAGCTGTGCCTGTCAGCCATTATATTTTTTTTTTTTAATTTCCAATAGATAAGGAGGCAACGTGCACGTGTCAGTCTGTGTGAAGTAAGTTTAGTAATTTTTTTTGTTCTGTTTGTCTCCATTTCTTTTTCTTTTTAAACTCTTCCAGTTATAAATTGTCTAACATTTCCTTTCATTGGACAAAATTCGTATCAGGAAGAATGTGTCTGTGCAAGATGTAATATGTGTGGCATAACAGAAAGAACATGGAAGGTAAGCCTAGAGTTCTATAGTTTCCAGCAGGAACTTACAAGCACATACATTTTATAACTTGTTACTATTAACCCTCTTTTGTAAGAGAGATGCATCTCTACAGAAAGTCACTCACAGCTAAAGGAAGGAATGCAAATTTTCAACACAGGGTGCATTGAACCATGCCCATTTATAAGTGGGACACCTCATAAACATTTGTTTCCATACCAAAACCTGAAGTATTTTGCAACTAGTGTAGGAGTCCCATGCAGTGCAAAATGTACTGTAGGTGAATGGAAGCAAACAAAAAGGGAGAGGGGGATGCCATGAGCAACCATGGCATAAGATAGGTCTGTGGCAAAGTCCTGACATCAACAACGAAGGATGAGTCAACGAACGATTATCAGGGAGTTCAAAATGTGCCAGACGGAAAAAAAAAGTGCCAAGGGCGGGAAAGCACAGCACATGACAGCGGTTCCTCTCCTTAAGGGACAGCAGGGCTAAGTCAGAGATGCTGAGAGCCCTTAAGCTCAGCGTTTTATTTTAAGCACCAGAAGTTTGCAGAAGCCGCCTGCCCGAAGCGCTGCGGACCTCCAACTCCGTCTGCAGCATCTCCCGATTTGGCGGGGGGTGGGGGGCCCCCCGCCGCCACAGTTAGGAAAGCTCTCAAGAAGCACCATTTTCAAGGAGGAAGCCATGGCTGTCCCCTTTGCTCGGGCAGAGGCCTGCTGAGGAAGCGGCCGGTGAGACATGCACTTGTGTTTCTCTTCTCTTTCTGGGTTTCTCCACGAGTACCTGAGCCAGCAGGCTCGGGG
>NW_010338362.1:0-8846 GCF_000700745.2 Antrostomus carolinensis
AACCAGATGATCAATTTAACCAAATGATAAGGCTGAACATGACAAAAGCTGCAGGGTTGTGATGAGAATGGTTCTCGGGTCTCTGAAGAAAAATCTCTTCAGCTATCAAGTCAGTTGAGTCCCGAAAGTTAAGACCAACATGTAAATCAACACAGTGGATGTTTTATATCTCTGAATTTTGAAAGCACAGGTCACACAACTAGACACATGTGATCCCACCACCAACTGCAGAGGCTGTGCCTTGTGACTGCGCGCTGCTGAAGCACAGTATGACTTGCCAAGTTGCCGGCTACCCGTACACCAGACTCTTGACCTGGAAGATCCTCTTCTCTCTCAGATCTGTGAAATTTTTCGTATTCTTCAAAAGACACATGCATGAATACCTTGACTTTATGTCTCCTTGGTATGAGTTTGAAAATGTCCATAAACAACTGTAGTTGCTGCCACTGTCCCTGTCTGTCATATTAAGTACTTTGATCCGAACCATGGGAAGCAGAGATTTCTTCTGTTGTTTCAAAAACTTAGCTTTTCTGATAACCATGCAGAGCTGTCTGTGGTTTAAAGTCAATGGACTGGGTCCTACAGCTGCTGGAGCTCCATTTCAGGACAAGATTTTAGATATATGGTATAAATAATTGAAAGATATTCACAATTACCACTTTTTTCATATTATTCTATTTGTAAAGAACCATACATTTTGCCTTGTCTTGATCAGCCCTGCTTTATAAAGAAAAACAAATCCTATCTCCCCTTTGTTAATACTAAAGCTACCTTCACTGTCCTCCTACTGGAGTGTGTAGTGCCCAGTAGCAATCCCACTCAGTTTTGAGTTATTGGCAATCAATTTGAGGTCAGGCTTGACCTCAGTTATTAACTCCCAAATGATTTTAGGCAGATTTTGTCTCTCAGCAACATGGAGTAATTGAGTTGATCTGTACAGGGGTGATTTTTTGTAACTGAAAACCACTGTGCCCACGTTAAGAATTTTCAGTGTTTGTTAGAAAGGGTGCAGCACACCAACTGAAGATGCCATAGCCTCCTTGCAGATGTTTGCTTCTTAGGACAGTTGCTGAGGCACTGTGTCACCAACCTTCCTCTCCCCTGTCTGCTTTCCCTACATTAACTTGAACTTTGGTGGGAGAAGCCAGAATAAGGCTAAGGGGTCTGAATGGATGTCAGCTGGCCTCCTTACATCTGTTTTTCAGTATCTATGCTTGCAGGAAGTCCTGTTTTCTCCACAGAGTGTTAGTTACTATTTGTCTCTGCCAGCATAGTGTACGTAGCATGACTCCACCTATGTATCTCCATTTCTTAGCTTGCTTTCCCTAGACAGGAGAAGGAATGGTTTCAATTGAAATGTCACTGAGGTGGAATATGTGTTCTAGACTTTTTGCTTAAAGCAGAACACATACATGGTTTCCTAAAGCTAAGATTTAGACCAAAAATAAAACTAGAGTTTGCAAAAATAAAACTGAGTTTGGCCACTGCATGCAGAGTAGGGCTCTTGAAGTTTTAGAGGATAAGCCATTGTTTTACCTTGTACAGAAGACCTGCCTGCTGGCTGATCTGTACATAGAGGAGAAGAGTAAGGGCCTGACCCGAGGTCTGAGACCACATTTTTGTGTGTGCATGTTTTGCTGTTCCCTATCACTCCCATGACCTGACTGTAATTTTTTTCAGTGGACTTAATTTTAGGCTTTTATATGGGAACTGTGTGGATGTTTTGATAGTGTAGGAGTGAGCAAGAAATTGTATTTTAACTTTCTCACTGTCTACTCAATTGTAACCGTGCTTTTAAAAGGCAGAATGTAGATTTAGGAGTGAATTAAGCTGAACAGAACAAAGAGATATATGAAGTTCAACCATAGTTAAATAATAAGGAGTTCTTATTGTCTTGTCAAAGGAGAGTGTTCAGAGTAAAATTTTAGTTCTGTTGAAGTCAGTGTCAGAAGAGTAGTCAAAATTTTATCTTCAGAAGTAGGTTGGAGTCAGAAATGAAACAAGGTGGAGAAGACAAATGCATATTATTGTAAAGAATCACCATGTAAGGCCGTTAAAATTTTCTTTATTCTTTCCCTTGTCCTCTGTATTTCTTAAAGGAATGAAGGGTAACAGTTCTCTGTTGCAGTAAATGCTGCAATAAGCATGCTACAAGTGTGACAGCCATCTAGCTGTTGTGGTGAGGGCTCCATCTGCAGAGACTGAAAAATTTTGGCAGAAGCAGGGTTTAGTGAGCTGCCTCTGTGGCTACTCCTACTGCAATAAGTAAGCTGAACCACCTAATCCACCAGCATTTACAAGAGCGATGATTGTAACAGCAGCTGGTGAAAACAGGCATATTCACTCAAAAAGGCTTTGTTTTATTAGTGCTGGAAGGATGTAGCAGGTCACAAGGGCTTGATAACTGAAAGCAGAGGCTGTTTGTGTACTTGCAGGGAATGTGGTTTAGTGACTGTGCTTGCACATGTACTAGCCACAGCTCAGACCAGTAAAAGCCTGTGAACCAGGGAGAGAACTGGAAGAACCTGGGTGTGTAACCAAAAAAGCAGCATTCAAAGGCACAGTCAGAACCGCATGCTTCACTGTGATCTCTCGCTCTGTACTTTAGCCGCAGTAGTTCCCTGAGCTAAAGGGAGTTCCCCACCTGTTTTAGAGGTTTTCAAGGTCTGCAATGATCATAGCAAACACTTTGATTCACTAAAGTGACCATGGCTGAAAAAGCATTCCCATGTGTTTCCTATTCCATCTGCTTAATCCCTGCATTCCACACAGACCTTTCCTTATGCTGTCCTCTTCCCTGTGCTGTGTGGCCAAGCAGAGAATCGAATAAATTAATTGGGAGGAAAAATTGATCATTTGTTTAATTATTGCGGTTTATGTCTCAGTCTTATGTCTCAGTCTGAAAGGGGATATATAAACATATGGGCCATGTATTATAGGGGTTGATGGCAAGAAGGCAGGAACGTGAAAGGGGAGGAGGTGAGGCAGGACTGACTTTTCAGAAAAAAATTATGTCCATACATACTCCTGCATGACTATCAGTCTGTAGAGGGTCAAGGTGTTGAATTCCTGGATGACAGAGGACCAGCAGCTGAACTGCAGTGTAATCTAAACCATGCATTTTTCGCAGTTTCTTTACTGTAGTTCTGAGGTACACCTCTTTCATTTCCCCATAAACTGTATGCTACAGTAAGGCCATGTTCCTGGTTGGAATGCCATGGATGCTGCTACAATATAAACTTGCAGTGAAGAAGTGTGTGCCAGGGTATGCTCAGTATCTTCATGGTGATCAGTTTACCTTTCCAGAACTTCAGTTGAGGTGTAATTACATTCAGTACTTGTAAAAGGCACTAGAATGATACTGGTTGAGGGGTAAGTCCTCTGTTAAAACAAACATTTATCTCCATGGTGAAAAGTGTGCTTCACATGGGTTAATAAACAGCACTTGTCACCTGAGATTTGAGCAATCCCAAACATAAATAAAGGGTGGGCGATGAGTGGATTGAGACCAGCTCCAAAGAGAAGGACTTGGAGGTGCTGGTTGATGAGAAGATCAAGGTGACCTGGCAATGTGCACCTGCCCAGAAGGCCAATAACCGTATCCTGGGCTGCATCAAGAGAAGCGTGGCCAGCAGGTCGAGGGAGGTGATTCTCCCCCTCTACTCCGCTCTCGTAAGGCCCCACCTGCAGTACTACATCCAGTTCTGGAGCCCCCAACACAAGAAAGACATGGACCTGTTAGAACAAGTCCAGAGGAGGCCACAAGGATGATCTGAGGGCTGGAGCACCTCTCCTGTGAGGACAGGCTGAGAGAGTTGGGGCTGTTCAGCCTGGAGAAGAGAAAGCTCTGGGGGGGACCTTATAGTGGCCTTCTAATACCTGAAGGGGCTACAAGAAAGCTGGGGAGGGACTTTTTACAAGGGCAGGTAGTGGTAGAACAAGGGGTAATGGGTTTAAGCTGAAAGAGGGTAGGTTTAGATTAGATATTAGGAAGAAGTTTTTCACTGTGAGGGTGGTCAGACAGTGGCACAGGTTGCCCAGAGAAGCTGTGGCTGCTCCTCCCTGGAAGTGTTTAAGACCAGGTTGGATGAGGCTTTGAGCAACCTGGTCTAGTGGGGGGTGTCCCTGCTGATGGCAGGGGTGTTGGAACTAGATGACCTTTAAGATCCCTTCCAATCCCTGACATTCTATGATTCTGTGATCTTTAAGGTCCCTCCCAACCAAACCATTCTATGATATCTGGTTCTGCTGCTGCCAAACAGCTGATGTACTTCATCGTAGAAATGACTCTGTTTAAGTCAACTTCTAATTGTTTTGTGCAAACAATGTACCTGAAAGGAAAGAGAGACTTCCCTTCTCCTTTCTGTAGCTAACTTCACCTCTGAAGCATGCTCACAAGTATGATGATAACGTGAGTAATGGCATTTGTCTAAAAAGGATTGCAAACACCATGATTTATCCCTGACTGCCCAAGCCATTGGTACTCAGTCACAGCAGAGGAACCGACCCCATTCTTCGGCTGTTCATTATTTTTCCATTCTGTCCCTATCAAAATCTCTGTATTTTGACAGAATCATAAAGCATCATTTCATTCCCTTTGTTAAATGTTGCTGTAATATTAGCATAGCTTTAGAGATTTTTCAGGCAGAAGCTGATCCAATTTAGTTTGTTTTTCGCATGTTACACAATTACATTCATTTTTAAAGTACTCAGTTTTATAGGGAGTTATCCATTATATTTTGCTTTCCCTTTCCAATCTTTTACCTTAGAAATGGGGTGGTTATTAGGCTAAACAATACAAGAATCATGTCATTTATATTTATTCCATTGAGCCTTGACACCTTGATTATGAAAATACTATGTATGCTGTTTTCTGTGATCTTTTATAATTGTGGCTTCTATAAGTCTCATGAAATCCCCTGCTCATTTTTTATCCCATACACAGACAAAACAAAGGCAAGTTATTGCATGTCAGGTGAATGGATGTTGCTATATGTGGGAAATGTTCCTGCCTATGGGAAGGCTTCTTTCCAGTCAGTGCTTTCCACCTGAGTACATTGGGGCTGCAGTGTAGTTATTCTGGTTATCACATAAGGATTAGTCTATGGTAGGGTAGGTAAGGTAAAGTCTAGTAGCTTTAGAGAAAAGGGAAGAAACTCAAGAAACCTCAGGAACCCTTTCTTAGGGAAGACTTTAAGCCAAATTCCCATTTTTTTTTTCCCTAAAGCTTATGACACTTCTACCCCAATAAACAAAAGCAAATTATATCAGTAAGTTTCCTTTCAGTGGATGCTACTACTGTTTACTATTGTTATTGTGTTTATTAATTGACATGTTTTAGGTTTCCTGTAAATAGCACAGAAACCATGCACAAAGGCTGCAGCAAGACATTATTGTCCTCAGTAGTGATGGTTCTACCTGAAAACTTTTACTTGAAAGCCACAGAGAAGCTATCCAAGCCAGCATCTGGGAAACTGAGACATTGTTTACACGTTTCTTCTGTGTCTTACAGTAATAATCAGACACATTTATTTCTGCAAGCTTAGTCTTTATGGAACTTGCAAAATTGTTGAGGCTAGGATGTAATGTCGGAAAAGATTGACTGACACTCAGAACCTGGTTCATGTGTTTGTGCATGCTGCTTTGAAGAGACATTTTCTCAGTGGTCTAAATTTGCTTTTGTCTTTTTTCCTTTCCCTTTTGACTCTGGCACAACTGTAAAGCAAATCTTAATCTCCTTGTGTATATTGTAGGTTAGTAAGGGGAGGTTTTTTTGACCATGAATAGTGTCTTATGAGACCATGAAGTTTTCAGTACGAATACAAATTGTTGCACAACATTGTCTTTCCTTGTGATTTCTGGTGAAACTTAGCTGAACTGCACAAATTGAAGTATGTAAGTAAGATACCTGGAATATTATTGTTCCTACTCACTTGGCTGATTTTTGCTTTGTAAGTATGAAAGGTGTTTTCAGATTTCAGGACAGGCCTTTCCCAAATGAATAACTCTTAATGCTCCAGTGTGTTAAATAGAGAACTTTTTCATTATATAGCATAATACTGGGTCTCAAACAAGAGCCTGGAAGTAGAAAAAGTATACATTTGCTCAATCAGAAACAAGCATGGTATGCATATGTGCCTCCAAATGATGTCTTTGCTGCCTCAGTTGCCTGATGTAGCCATAGTAAAATATCCCTTTGTATGGAAAGTGAAGTGTGAAGCCAAACATAGGAAGTCTACAAAACGTTGGACCTTGATGGTATTTTGATCCAACATGTGCTTTCCTACAGGCTTCAGCTGGCTTTGGATCAGACCATGCATTTGCTCAAGATGGAGACTTGTATTTTGGAAAGAAAAATGTAAAAATCAGCTAATGCAGAGTTGGTTTTCAGACAGCGTCTTGCTGGATAGACAGCTTACTGTATGTCTGATGCTAGAGAAGTCATGTCTTCTCACTTTCTTAATTAATAAAATGGGAGTTATTTCAGCTACCTTCCCAGCAGCCTTCTGGAGCTTGTGCAATGCTCACTAGAGCGCTGTGATGAAAGGTGTGTGTTTATAAAGTCTGTGACTTAACATTCTTATTACCTGTGATTTAATAGAAAGTATATGATTAAATTATATAGTATGTTTTTAACTCAGCAGTGACTTAGGTGTGTGGTTTGTTGTGGGTGGTTTTTTTAGTGGTATCTGCATGGGTGGGACTGGTTTATTATTTCCATGTGTTGACTTCGTATACCTGATATTTAGAGTGAGTTGGTGTCTCTGTATGTGCATGTTTCTACATAAGCCTGGTGACAGCATTAGTTACTGCAGCACTGACACAATGGAATCAGCTTGTGAAGGTCTGGTTCTTCGTTCTGAAATCATCCCTTAATCCGTGGATACCATCCTCAGTCATGGGAATGAGGAACCCTCTACCAGCAAGGGAATCCACCCAACTGCTTTATTCATGCCATGGAATAGTCCCTCAGGAAAAGCTGTTGGTGACTGTCACTTGTTCAGAAATACTTTGCTCTGAAAAGAAAGAGAAGCTGAAGTGTTGGAAGGAGTTAATCTATCTGAGCTGCCCATACCAGACAGACATATGTTAAGCATCTACTTCAGAAGAGCATCCAGAACACTGTATCTTTATACCATCAAACCAAGCACCATGAGCCACAACACTATTCTTTATACTCCATTGTATAGTTAGGACTGTCATAAAAGATTAGAAGCTGATTTCATCCAGTTTTACCTTTGGCACAGGTGTAAGTCAGGAGCAGTTCTGCTGGCATTACTGTGATATGAGAGGAGAGTGCAAATATGTTAGCAATAGTGAAATTTAATTTTACGTGGAAGGAGGGTGGGTGCTATTCTACCACAGATTTCAAGGAGTTATGATCCAATATAACCAATGCCACAACATTGTTCAGAGTGTTTCTTCTCTGAAGTAATTCTCCCAAGACCAATTCAGATAATGAAACTGGGAGCATTTCTCATTCTCATCAGATGAGAATTGTCATGGAAGTGAAAGTGCTGGCCAAGAAGCCAAGTTATGTTCTCAGTGCTTTAAAAATCAGGAGGTTTTGCTCACCATTTCTTGTTGAGGTTGTCTGAGGAGTTTTCCTTTTGCTAATGCTACTTATTTTTGAAGCAATAGCTTTGCTTTGTAAGTCTAACACTACGAAGTGGTAATTGACAGTATGTGATCCCGACGAAATGACAGACCTCTCGTTGCTGATTGTTGATTCAAACACAGTGCCGCAACCTGTTGGAAGTCTAGTGAATGAGTTCCTGCCATGTCTTAGTGATTCAGTCCAAAGCAGAGGAGTGGCCATCCTGCCACTAACTACTGCCACTTTATTGCCTGGGCAGTGAAGATGTTTTTAGAGCCCACAGGCTCTGGCTAGAGCTTTCCCATTAGCTTCAGCCTCTGAAGGATCCAAACCTTAAGGTGTCTGTGTTTAATCTCTGCTGAAAATCAGGTGAGCCTGTTCTTTTGTCTTGTGAGGAAAGTTGAAGCTTCTTTATTTGAGATAAGTAATGGTGATGCCGTTTGCAACTCTTTAGAAAAGCCTAACTGAGCTGGTTGCTTGAGTGGAAGGATTGTAAGGGCAACTGTGTAACCTGCAGGAAAGCAGTCTGTTTCAGAAGTGAGGGAGCGAGTCTCAAAATTCTTGTTTATTTATTCATTCATTTCTGTTAGCTTTTGAATGAAGACAAGGGTTAATTAGATAGCAGATAACCCTCAGGAAGCACCATGCAAAACAATATTTCAGAGGGCTGATTCACCACAGTATTTCTGTGAAATTCAGGTTGTACACTTTTGTGTTCTGTACTCTTGCATGTGAAAATGCATGAGAAAGCAAGTCTATCCATCCCCTGGATTTGCACAGCCTTCAGTCACATTTTTTAAAAGAGAGTAAAAAAATCAGCTGTTAGCAGAGCTGAGTCTCTACAAGACATTAAACAGTGAGTTCTACTTCTACTCTCCAGCTTTGCAAAGATAGTACCTAAGTTTGTATTGTGTGAAGTGACAGAAAGATGCAAGAGGAAGAGCCTTAGCTTTTATTGCAAGATACTGAATAGAAGACTCTCCAGACAGGAAATGTATAGGAAATTCTTATTTGTTCTGATTCTGCCTTGGTGGGCTAAAGAACAGTTTCATTTGGCTGCATAGTAGAGGCATCTTCTGGATTAGTCTTTGGGTTGAATTTGACCATGATGTATATGTGCTTCCACAGACAATTTCAAGATATGACTCCTGGTATACAAAAGACTGGAGATAATGAGTTGTTTGCTAAATGTTTTCTCTGCATTAATTGGTTTTATGCAGACTTACTAAATGTATGAAGAAGAGTGGGA
>NW_010338362.1:8870-12443 GCF_000700745.2 Antrostomus carolinensis
TTGCATATTCAGTAGAAAATAGCTTATAAAATACGGTGTCTTCTGTTTCTCTTGGAAAAGGTTTAACAGTAGTGAGTACTGTGCTTCAAAATGTGTCTTTTGAAGATGAGTTTTATTTGGTGCTCAGCTTGTTGTTTTAAATAAAAACCTCTTGCATGTTCTGGTGAATATTTACAGGTAAGGAGAGGATTCAAATAGCCACGTAAGAGTGCCAGGTATAGTAAAGTGCGAAAAAAATAGTTACCTGAGCTGTAAAACTCTGGAGCTAAAATCATTATTATTTCAAACTGGGACATTGGCTCCATGCTATCTCAAAGGGTATCCGTCACAAGCTCAGTCTTTGCAGCAGAACTCAACTATTCTTTGAAAGGCTTTTAAATAGCTGACTGCTGCAAAGCATTTGGGAGCTGGAGGTTATGGGCCTCAGTAACAAACTGCAGGGCAAAGTTGTCTCTTTGAAGTGGCTTCATTTCCTGCCAATGACACTTTACATTGTTCCAAGGTTAGTTTTGTTCAAAGTCATCTTTCCCCGAACTTTGTCAGGTTTCAAGGTCTCTGGATTTGAATACTCAGGATTCTCATATGTTGCTGTCACAGAAAGAATGACTGTTTTTAAACTGATTATTGGAATATCCCTCCATCATACAGTCAGCAAAGGAAAAACAGGTGGATTTTTTCCTGGTTTTGTTTAGCTGCAGCTTGCTGGCAGATTGGCTGGATGCTAATCTTTCAGCCATTGGGGAGAGGATTTTTTATGGCACTTACATTTTATTGTGTGGGTACAGGAGTCTAGCACAGCAGGTTTCTCTTTGCTCAGTTATGTGTTGCTTTCTTGTGGTGCTTAAGAAAAAAAAAAACAAACCACACTTCTTTTCTTTCTGCCCCTAAGCAAATCTTTGGGAACTGTCTTGAGCAGAATTTAGTGCTTTCCACATACAGCCTAGTAAAATTTAAATGGACATTATTTCTGTTAAGGGAAACAGTGGAACATACATCCCATGATGAGAACTCATCAGCCACTGACAGGGTAGGATTTTTACAGTGCTGTACAAATTTAAAACATATTGTGTTATTTAACTTAAATAATGCACAGCATGAAATGTTTATTCTCTGTCTTTAGTCATAAAACCTTCACTACTAAAACAAAGTCTAATTGAAATAGCCCTATCTACCCTATCGCGTACTAACTGCCTGCATTTACTGATGATAATGCTTTTCTGCATGTGTATAAGTAAGAACAAACAAGACTAATGCAGCAGTTTATTTCTACAGTCAGGCTGGCTCTTAAAATCATTCTTTGTTGCTAGAGTAGGTTAGGTGAAACAACACAAAGTCTATGCCCTTCCTTTTGTAAGAACGACAATGCCAAGTATTCCTCTGTAGAGATGATGAATAGAGGTATAAAAAAAGTGGCAGATTCACCATTGCTTTCTTATTCTACACAGTGCAATAGAAAATCAGGACCACTACTGAATTCCTGAAGATGGGTCAGGAGAAATCACAGAATGTTGGGGATTGGAAGGGACCTTGAAAGATCATCTAGTCCAACCCCCCTGCTGGAGCAGGAACACCTAGATGAGATCACACAGGAAGGCGTCCAGGCAGGTTTTGAATGTCTCCAGAGAAGGAGACTCCACACCCTCCCTGGGCAGCCTGTTCCAGTGCTCTGTCACCCTCACTGTAAAGAAGTTTCTTCTCAAGTTTAAACGGAACCTCCTGTGTTCCAGCTCACACCCATTGCTCCTTGTCCTACCATTGGGCATCACTGAGAAGAGCCTGGCTCCATCCTCATGACATTCACCCTTAACATATTTGTAAACATTAATGAGGTCTCCCCTCAGCCTCCTCTTCTCCAAGCTAAAGAGACCCAGTATGTACCGTTCTGTGGCAAACAGGAATTATTTCTGTGCAGTACTCTAGGTTTCACTGTAACTAGGTTTTATGAGATTTGCAAAATTGAAAATAGAGAACGGATATAGAAATATCTCGCTTGGTGGTTTTTTCCTACAGAGAAGAGCACTGAAGCTATGGCATATGCTTAGAGGCACCATCAGTCGCTTTAGGACCAGTTAGATAAAGCTTCTAAATTGTAACATAGTATTTTGCCTACTAAGTTTTTACTGTAAAAATGTAGCAAAATGAAAAGGTTTAAAAAATGACCTAAATATAGGAGGATTATAAAAGATTTATTGAATTCCCATCTTTATAACTTAAGGGCCTCTATTTCAGTAGATATTTAAAAAGGACCGAAAAATTGATTCCTTAATACTTTTAAAAAGTGAGACTTTTTTTTTTTCCTCTTAAATGTTTATCAGGTTACAAGATGGACAGTTTTTAAGGGTAGCTTGTTATATATTTGCTTTTCAGCTCATAATTACTAGAAAATGATGGCAGAACAGTAAGAAAATGACAGGGCCAGACTTGAGCATAACACTAATGTGTATTGTTTCCATATCCTTAGGGACATGAAGCCTTTCGGAAAGGCTTTCAAGAGGAAGAGCTAGTAGACTGCTCTGAAGTTGGTAACAAGCTTCTCTGAGAAAAAGAACAGTGCCTGCAGGACCTGTGATAGGGAGCAGCTGTTTTCAGATACCTGCATTAAATCTCAGTTGTGTTTTTCTGCCAGCTGCTGTGGAGCAGAAGATTAGCAGACATGTCCATAGCACTCAAGCAAGTCTTTAATAAGGATAAGACTTTCCGCCCAAAACGCAAGTTTGAACCTGGAACCCAGAGGTTTGAACTTCACAAACGAGCGCAGGCCTCTCTGAACTCGGGCGTGGACTTGAAAGCGGCTGTGCAGTTACCCAGTGGAGAAGACCAGAATGACTGGGTGGCTGTCCATGTTGTTGACTTCTTCAATAGGATCAACCTCATTTATGGAACTATCTGTGAGTTCTGCACAGACAGAACCTGCCCAGTGATGTCTGGGGGCCCTAAGTATGAGTACCGGTGGCAGGACGACATAAAGTACAAGAAGCCCACAGCGTTGCCCGCACCCCAGTATATGAATCTTCTCATGGACTGGATCGAGGTGCAAATCAACAATGAGGATATATTTCCTACAAGTGTAGGTAAGTGCGAGGAAGAAATCTGAAAGCATAAACTACCTTTCATTCTGTGTTATTTCTGCCCTAATTTTTAGGGATTGTGAAATTCAAGTGAAATTCAGCAGGTGGGGAGGAGGAGAGTGCCTTGCAGAAATAGTGTGAAATGTATGAAATGTGTAACTGTGGCTGCTAGATACAGTGGGGTTTGTTAGCCTAAAATGTTTTCTCTCTAACCGTGTGCCTCTGATAAGCCTCTCAGGTTAATCACTAAGGGTGGTCAGCATTGCATTATTAGCTTGTTGAAAGCTAATCAAGTTTGCACTGCTTTGCACTTTGCCTGGCCACTTAGGCAGATACAGAACAGACAAAGCAAAGCCTAATGAGAGTGGTGTCCTCCCTTGGAAGTGTGTACAGCTATGTGCAGCACAAGGCTGTGGAGAGTCAGGAATGCAGTGAACTCTGCCCTCTCATCCCCTCTTGATTTTCCATGTGAAAATGACGCATTGGGAAGTGACTTACTCTCCAA
>NW_010338363.1:0-8866 GCF_000700745.2 Antrostomus carolinensis
GCTGAACAGCCCCAACTCTCTCAGCCTGATCGTTGTTACCAGACGTTAATCAGAAGCTTTAAATGACTGCAAGCAGCAGCCCTTGCAGTTTATAAGGGTTACCATGGATACTACAAGAACATTCGAGTAAAAGAGACCGAACGCACATCCAACACAAACGCCTTTGCACAGAAGACAGTAGTAGCATTTCACTGTCTCTCTGGATGTGCTTGGGACAGATTATTACTTTTGTTTTCCAGTGTACCTACAGCCATCCTAACCCTGGATGTAGCATAATACAGAAAAAAAATGCATAGGACTTTGAAATGAGAAGATGGGTTTTCACCAAGGCTTGCGTTAGCTTTCGCTAATACTTGCTAAAAGCAGAGGAATTGGTGTGTATAGAGGAAAAGGGTACGACATTCAGTGCTTTAAACAGCTGACACAATATCAGTTTGATTATTAGGACCTGGAAGAAGAGAATTAAAAAGACAGTTGTTCCCTCCAGGCTACTTCCCCATCCCCAAGAAAAGTGATACAGACACAGAAGGGGAAGGGAAAAAAAAAAAGAAAAGGAAAAAACCATGTAGGGTGAATAAGGGTGAATACCTTTCTCGACAACTCTAACCCGGATTTCTCCTGGTTTGACAACAATGTCAGGTGGGTTCTTGACATCGCAAATGTAAGTGCCGTTGTCCCGGAACTGCATGTTTGATATACTGATAGAAGCATCTTTCTTGTTAAGATCTCCAGCCCAGGTGATCCTGTCTTTAAATGGTATGTCCTTTCCAGGGTATGGCTTTCCATTAAAGTAATAGAAAAACTGTAGTCAGGGAAAAGAGGATATAAGAACAATCCAATTAGAGATTACAGAGCTACCATGGGTCTGTCACTATTACAGCATTCTCCGAGAATCCACTGTATTAAACACAGCTAGCACTGGAGGTTTTTTTTCCTCCTGCCTCCCACTGTAGTCTGGCTCCTTGCCTCCTGATCACATAACCACGCTATGGCTTACACCTCAGTCACACCACCACAACAGACTGCAGGTTTTGGTTTTCTGTTCGCTTTGGTTTGTTTTCTGGTTGGATTGTTTGGGGTTTGTTGGGGTTTTTTTTTTTTCCTGTTTTTGGGGACACAAGGTTTTACAGACAAGGAGGTGGAGGAAAGAGAAAAAGGCCAGTAACCTGGGAATAATTAAAGGATAGAACAGTTCTGGATCACAGCCATCTGTCTTTCAGGCAAAGGAAGCCTTCTGCATCCTAGTAGGAAAAGGGCACCAAGTTTCCTATCTCATGTTTTGCTGCGTGTTACTTGCAACTACAGCACAGCAGAATTAACATGCAACATCCTCCTTCCCCCCACCCCCCAAAAAATCCCACAAGCAACTTAAGAGTTTTCCAGAAACCTTCACAATGACTAAATTTAACTGTTTCCCAGTTTTTAGGTGACTAAGTGGCATGCTGGCACTAGACTCCCTAGACATCCTTGAATAACCGTTACATGTGATGGAGCCCTGCTGTCCTGGAGATGGCTGAACACCTGCCTGTGATGGGAAGCAGTGAATGAATTCCTTGGTTTGCTTTGCTTGTGGGCATGGTTTTTACTTTACCTATTAAGCTGTTTTTATCTCAACCCACAAGGTTTCTTATTGTTACTCTTCCAATTCTCTCCCCCTTCCCACTGGGTGGGTGTGAGCAAGCGGCTGTGGTGCTTAGTTGCTGGCTGGGGTTAAAACACAACACTTGGATAAATAAAAAAAACTTCCCTCTCTACCTCCTCCAGCCCCTCAAAATAAAGAGGGAATTAACATCAGATCATGCTGGGTCACTTCTGCTCAAAGATAATTTGCTTTTCTCAGTTGTGCTGATAAGTACATCCAGGAAGAATGCCTAAATTGACTTAACTTCCAAAAAAACCCATTACATCTTGAAGTTTTATTTCTACAATAAGGGGTCTGGACAGTGATGCAGAAAGGGAAGGGCAAAACAGGATACATGGTGGATATTTCTATAGGGAGTGGAAAACATACAAGCAGACAGCTTCTTTTCACCCATCCTGTTCAACATTGTCAGGAAACATGCCCTACTTCCTTAAGCTTTTGACAAGCTACTGCTTTGGCTTCCCAAAGAGAAGAGCTCCCTTTTCAAAACTAAACATTTATTCACCCAGAGTTCAGAAGCTGATTCTTCAGAGCTCTATATACTGAGCAAGATGCTCACACACTGTTTGGGATCAACTCTGTTCTGAGCATTGAAGGGCTCCTAGAGTTTAAATGATCTCATGTCTGCAAGGGAGGGAAGGAGACAAACACTAACAGGGAGACTGGTCTTACTTTAACCCTTTCAAACAGAGGTTATACAGTACACGAGCAGAAAATAAGCTACATGCATAACACACAATGTAACACTGCAATAATGGTAATTTAAATTCTGTGACCACTATTACTCGGTGCATAGCTCCACAGCTCATTTCAAATGCAAGAGGATATAGAACTTAGCAGATTCCTAGATACTAATTTACTTCATACAAACCACTACCACACCAATACCTCTCTCTTCTGACTAACAAAGTACTAGTGTATTTTACAGCCACCTCACACTCCAGTCTTTGCAGAGATCTAGCATATGGCAGTACTTTTAAACAACTCAAAAAAAAACCCCAACCCTAAAATCATAGTAATAGAGACAAGACACATGGAAGGAAGCTCCAACCCATATTTGCTTGCTCCTCAGAACCAACTAGAAGACCTCTGCACATTTATCACAGCCTCCCCTCCCAGGTTTGTTCCCCTACAGCCGTTCCTTACTGAGATACGAGTTGCAGCTCCCTCTGGTTGAAAACTCCACGAAACAGATGCTGCGCTGCTGATCACTTCCACAGATGTAAATGTGCATGGAAGCTTTGCGTCTGTCCCATTCTCCACAAATATCTCCTCCGGTGTGTTGACCTCTACTGCTGATACTTTGACTGTATGGGAAAGGTAAAGAGAAGAAAGAAGGAGAACAAGCGGCATCAGTGCTGTTTTGAGAATCAGGAGGTTGCAGCAATAAGTGTTCATATCACATTGCTTGTGAGGGGAAAAGAGAAGAGACATCAACAACTCCTCCAACCACATGCACAGACATTGCATCCTACCTGCAGTACAAACAAGTACAGAGCAGGCCAGTTCACTCCTCTTTCCTGGTATTATCTGTTACAGGATGTTTTCCATCCACAGATGTTTCCTCTACCACAGTTTGTGGATGTCAATTCCATGGTGCAAAGGACGAGTTTAAAACTCTTTCCTATTAGCTGCCAGCAGACATTGTAATAAACAAGCCCCAATGGAGGAACTAACATCTTGGCTTCAGCTATTACTCGGTTTCCTCTCTGGCTCACATCTTGTTTCCCATCTCCAGTTTTTCTCAGCTGTAGGCAGAACAAAAGCTCACCTCCAGAAAGCTGAGGAGTAAACCTCTCTGGTTCCTCTGGCTCCCACCTACACCTTCTGTTCTGTGGCAAGTTTCAAGGTCTTATGTGTAAGACCTCATAGATAATCACTCAGTTCAGAAGCATGAGAGTAGTTTAATATTTTTCTACCATGAGGCTTATAAAGTCAGAACAGCAAGCAGACCACAACCACCCCTCAAATTTAAAGTAATCAAGGTTAATATCAGGCTTGTACTGGTCGTTTTCCTACAGAGTCAGTGAAATTCAGCACGATTCGCAAAACCTGTTGAACATATTCTTTATCTGGCACCTTTTAAACTGCAAAGACACGATCCCTATCCAGATTTAAGCAAAGATGCACCTGTACATCCATTCAAGTTTAAGTTAAGAAATAACACATGATCTTCTGCCACCACAAAATCATGTCTTTATTTGTGTCACATCCATGTGAAAGCAAAAATCTTGTCAAATCCCTGTGGGTGGGTGCACATGTGACATGATCCTGGTAACTCAAATGCAAGTTTTGGTTTTTATTAAACCATGGTTTTCACCATAGAGATGGTATCAGCAATCTGCTTCTGATTACATGATTCTATGTTTTTAGGCTACAATATTTTAAATTCAGGAGTTTTCTTCCCTTATCAGAAGCTGAAAGCAAGCCTTCCTGCTTCTTCAGTATCTTAGCTGATTTATTTCTCAACTTTGAATAAACTAGCTATTCAAGCAGGCAAACTGAAGAGAAAGATTCCAGTCAAAGACAGTTAAAAAAAACCAAAAACAAAAAAATCCAACAAAACAACCAAACACCTACGTTAGTCCTTAAATCATGGGGTCTATGCTTTTAGTCAGTGAGAGCTACCAGCTCAGCAGTCTTCAAAAGTTAAATAGCAAGCTTCTTTCAAGTGGTATGACCATCCTAAGGTGTGGATTTGCCATAAACCAGGTTATTTTATTGGAACTTAAAATTAAGCAGAGCCCAGGCTCTGTAGAGAATTTTAGAAACCATCTTTTACACATGCAACTTGAAGCCTCATTTCCTAAGAAAACAAAGCTGATGTGAGCTGTGCCACAGCTCCCCATCTTCCTCTCTTGCCCCAAGACTACCAAGTCTATTGGGCAACTCCAGCTGACCGGCTGTGGCACAAACAGGACCACAAACACAGCAAGTAATGGCCCTGGCCCCACAATACAGACCAACTCTGTGAGCTCTGGAGCTGCAGCTGAGTCCATGAAATGTCTGAGCAATGAAAGAGATGAGAACACCCCAACCATCTGGGTACACCTGACAATCACTATGTGCATGGCTGTGTAGGGACCGCTGTCTCTCACCCAACCAGCACGGCAAGCCAGGGGAAGGCAGAGCACATGCCCAGGGGACATGGAACAGGCATGCAGACACTGCAGGGGGTGGGAGAAATGAGCATACCAGTGTCATTACAATAACCAAAACCAGATGAAACCATCATTCACTCACTTTGCTGTTCAGAGTCCGTGCTGTTCACTTCTCAAACTCCTCAGTCCCCGCAGGTTAGCCCTAACCCCTAGGACTCTCCTGTCATCACTGCTCTAATTTCAAACCAGTGAAAGAGAAACAGGCTGCACAGAGAGGTTGTGGAATCTCCCTCCCTGGAGATATTAAAAAAACCATCTGGACAAAATCCTGGTCCATGTGCTCTAGGAGTCCCTGCTTGAGCAGGGGGATTGGACTAGATGTGACCTTCAGAGGTCCCTTCCAACCTCAACCAGTCTGTGATTCTGTGAAACAGCAACCTAAGGGAGGGGGATTTTCATCAAGAGGCTGTATCAGAGCTTCCTTTCTCTTGTACATACTGTGACTAGGGGCCAAAAAAATTTATTTTATAAAACAATTACAAAATATTTATTTGGAAGATACAAAAGCTTCTAGCAATCCAGTTAAATTAACTCAGAGCTGCTGCACTTTATGTATTTTTTTCTAGCTAATGGAGTAGAAAAGAAAAAAAAAAAATTAAAAATCCATTGTTTTGAGTCCAAGCCACAGAACAAGCCTCCCTTTCAAACATAAAACAAGCAAGATGCCTTCAGCATTTGTGCAGGAGGAAAAGGGTCTGCACAGACATCGTCTGCTTGTACGTGGTACAGAGAACTCCTTGCCACACACAGGCAGTGGGGCAGCACAGATCTGCTCAATCCAAAGAACTCACTGTTCTGACTCAGTAGCAACCCATGAGAGAAATGTAGTGAAGCCAAAGAAAAAATAATAATTGACTTCTCCCTCCAGTCTAGGGAGGCAGGAATATATTATACATAATATTGTACAGATATTTCCAGCAAGTTTAATTTCATATGTTCTGTTGCTGTCTCAACTTCGTGTTTTTCTTTGCTCATTCTCTATCCCCAGCATAAAAAAGTCCTGCACTTTATTTGCTCCCTCCGTTACCTTACTGCATGAGACATAAGCTCCAAACAATCATGTTAAGATTTGAGGAAGCGGTAGAGAGGCCACAACATTTGTCATTTGTTCACCCTTAGCCCTCTACTCCCATACTTTCATTGATATGATGGCAATTCCCACTACCTTGAACTCTTTGGCCTCCTCTGCCGTAAGAAAAGCCACATGGACCATCTCCAGCTCTAGCTCTTTTCCTTCTCTTTCCACATTTGCCTGAACTACATCCTTCTTCCAGCTCCTCCATCTATTTAAATACTTCAGCTGGAGAAAGTTGAATTTTGAGTCATATTCCAGTCACACTTACCCACTGCTCCACTCCTCAAGCTTCCTCAGTCTCAGTTCCTCTCAAGAGGAAAAAAATTTATCACTGTTTGAGAGAGAAGAGAGCTTTAGGAAGGGAAGGTCTGCAAGGCAAGTAGGGCAAAGATAAACATTTGCTCTTCTCCCACAGATCCTCCTTGATCCCATCACCTTATCCAACTGCCCATAGCCTGAATATTTCCCTCTGAATATCACTTCTAGCCTTCAATTGCTTTAATTCTTCATTTCATCAGAAAGATGTTTCTACTTTTCTAACCTACCATCAAAACTCTTGGGAAAAAACAACCTGTGCCTCTTCAGCCATTTCTTTTTCATCTCTCATGTTGTTGGAGCAGTTCTACTCCAGTTATATCAACTCACACGAGCTAAATTTTCAGCCTTCACACTCCAATGAAAAGACTCCATCCTCATCTTCCTTCTCAGACAATCCTCCTATTTTTGAAACAGGACAGGACACTCACACTCTTACTAACTTACTAATCTTACTACTCTTACTGATCTTTTATTACTGTTCCCATCACAGATCTTCATTCACCATCAATGGTCTCTTTCTTCTCAGGTCTCTCTTTCCTCAGTATCTTTTGTCTCAGGGATCTCATCTGCGAAACTCATCCAGCTCCCATCACTGCACTGACTACTCAGATCTGTGTCTCTGCTCAGGATCTGTCTCCTTATGTTCAAACAAGTCTCAGTCAGACATCTTGGTCACTGCTAAGTTGCCAGCTCAAGCTAAATGGGACTAAAACAAGAGCTCTTCTCTTCCCCAGAGCCCTCCACAACTGCATTTATAACCATGGACCTGACACAAGTCTCTCCAACTCATAAGCTGGACAGTATTTTTGACTTTAAATTCTTCTGAGGGCAAGAGAGAGTCTTTCAGAGTTTCTAGCCACCTGCTCAGCTGACACCCATCTAAAAACCCCATTTTGTATCTTGGCCTTCATTACTGCGATGTCCTTTTTGCTCTGGACAGATGGTCAGTAACAGACCAGTAAGTATCACAGTTCCTGGTAACCAAACTGCTCCAAGGCTGACATTAAGAAGAAGACATCGCATATGCAAGACCACTGCTTTCTTCCATGAAATGACTACAGGAGATGTAGTACTCAATATATACACACCCAGAGCAAGCATTATTCATATACAGCATCACCACCTAACCAACTTTATGGACTTAATACTGTTTTAACTTACTTGCTGCGAATGAACAAGACCTTCCTAACTCCCAAGGAGCAGCTCTCCAGTAGCTTCAGCAGATCTGAAGATGCAGAGTTTCTCAATTTCTTCATAACACCAGCATGTCTGCCAGATTACACAGAACTAGTGAAAAAGCTCCATGTTTTCAGACAGTTCAGCCCTGGCCCAGCTCACAACCCCCAGGCACTGTGCTGTCACCGATACTCTCAGGAGTGGCAACGATACACCGCTCTGAAACCATCCCTGGGGAAGAAGCCCCCAAGCATAGGAAGATAAGGTCATTCAGAACTGAGAGTAGACAAGCATTCATAACCGCTAGAGTCTGCATCTAGTTAGTTAACCAAATTGCAGTTAATTAGCTTTCAGTGAGATTAAGAGCAGTACAGTTTATGGTTTTCATCAGAGTAACATGAAAGACTGCAGCACTGCACTGATAAGTGAATTTAACTGGTATCTCTGAAATGGGGTTCACCTTGAGCAAAAAGCTCTTAGAGAAGATGGCCAGTCGCTGTCTAAGGCTCCCTGATGGGAGTCCTCCTTACAAGTGTCCTCCTGGGGACATTTTTGGACAGGTCAGCTGTGACTCACCAAGTCACACATGTTGGCAACTTAATTGCAGAGGAGACACAGCCTTTGTGACTGGCAATCTTCCAGGTCAAAGTCTGGATACTTCCCACTGTCCACTATCACTAACCACTGACATTCAAAGTTATATCCTCAAATAAACACAACAATAAACAAATTGGGGTCCACTCCCCAGAAACACGTCACCCAGTCGTGAGTTTGCATCTCACCAAGGTTACACAGGGTTACACAGATTCACCTAGATCACCTGTGCATCCCACAGCCATTTAAATGACACCGAGCATCCAAGCACTCATCCCTGTTTCAGTATTAAAGAGACTCTTGTCCCAACCACGTTATAGCATCGATCTCCTCAGACTTCTCAAATCCACATTGTAGTATCTTCTCCTAAACCCTGTCCCTCACACTTGGGAGGATCTGCTTAAAAACTGCAAATTTATTTCACTTCTTTCAAGCCCTCTTAATTGCCTTCAAAACATTTGGTAATAGCATTTGTATAAATCCAACAGTGCCTAAGCTGCCAGTGCTTGGAGATCAATGCCTACCAAAGCTGAAGAAGTTTTTTCCTACTTTTACTTGTATCCCCTGGTTGTTTACACTTAAAAAAAAGTGGTTAAAAAAATATTTTGGGCAAGAGTTGTTTTTATTCTACAGAAATATTCTTCAGATATAGGGCCCTCACTCTACTAGGCAAAAGTTGAAAATTTGGTTTGGTAGCACATCACAAAGAAATCCTTCCTTGCACTGAAAGTTTACAGTAATGAACACACAGAGAATTAAAATTTCTTTGTAGACCACAGTCTCCACTGAGATCTTGGATCCAGTGAAAAAATTCTGTTAATTAAGGCTATGGACACACCAAAATAAACTCAGTTCCCCTGGATCCAACTCAGCACGATCACTAGGAATCCTAACAAACCA
>NW_010338363.1:8892-17695 GCF_000700745.2 Antrostomus carolinensis
TATTTCCACAAGCACAAACACAGCCCAAGTGGAAACTTTTATCAGATCACTAAATACTGGATGCTTACAGCTGCTGCAGTTCCCAGCCTACACTGGGGGAAAAAGCATTACACTCCCTTCCTCTTGAAATGGCTAGTCATCAGTTTATTAATTAATACAAGCAGCTTGCTTCGTTTCTCTTAGGACACCTGGTAACCAGTCATTTATACAATTTATAAATAGAAGTCTCTTCTGGATGAAAGATCAAGAAATAATCAAAAAGTCTGATGAAAGAAGGATGAAAAGATTCAGACAGGCTGTTAGAGGTGACAAGTTGATGACAGAGTCACAGGTCAGGAAAATGGAAAGAAATGCACCAGTCTGAGCAGTTCACGATTAAAGGTGGCAATAAGAAGATGGAAAAGTCAGCGTATCGACATGGTCACTACAGTGTCCCCAGCAGCCCAGAAGTTTCATCAGAAAGGAGGATGTGGGATTCTCTAATGACACGGGGTCATAAGTCACAAAAACAAGACACACTTGTGAAACAGTGCTTTCATCAAGAAACACTCCTACTAAATGTCAAGCGTGTTGTGAAACGACAAAGTCCTCCGTTGACATTACTGTCAACTGCAGCTGCATGACATTTAGTTCCTTCTCCCACAAAGCACAGCTTCCCCGTACAACCAGCACGAAACAACAGCAGCAAGACCCCTACAAAACACTGCACAAAATCAGCATGAAATTATAGTCCCCCACTGCAATTATAAGCACTTATGTCCCCACAGGCCATCATTTCTTCACTGTAGATAAAACAGCTGGTGGAGCTATCCTAGCTTTCATTGTTTTAGTAGACAGGAGTAGACATGCCTAAATCATTCCTCTGAAAATCCACAAGATATGTTAAAGTATCCAGATGCTGGACCAAATTTCCACACAAATAATTCCTTTACATCATTTTGCCTTATCATGGAAGTGAAATTCATGCCAGCCATTCCAGCCAGGAGCAAACCATGCTGTGTTTCCTAAGGACAACGTACAAGTATTAAGGAGCCACGTAGGCCAGCGTAACAAAAGCCAGCCTGTCTGACCACCTCCACACCAGAAATCCATCCTGGTGTTATCTGCTCTGAAGTCTTACCAGGTGTATAGATATAAAAATGCATATATATATATATATATATACAAATATATTTCTACATATATGTTCTTGTGTGTCATTGTGGTGAGTTGACCTTGGCTGGCTGTCAGATGCCCACCCAGCTGCTCTCTCACTATCCCTTCCCAAACAGGACAGGGGGAGAAAGTAAGATTAAAATGTTCATGGGTAGAGAGATAAGGGCAAGGAGATCACTTACCAGTTACTGTCCCAGGCAAAACAGACTTAACTTGGAGAAAATTAATTTAATTTATTGCCAATTAAAATACAGTTGGATGGTGCAAAACAAAGACCAAAACTAAAATACCTTTCCCCCACCCTTTTTTTTCCTCATCAACTCAACATCATTCCTTCATTCCCAACTCCTCCACCTCCTCCCCACTCCCAGGCAGCGAGGGGGAGATGGAGGGTTGTGGTCAGTCTGTAACAGCTCCTCGTTCCTCACACCTTTCCCTGCTCCAGCATGGGTCCTTCCCATGAGCTTGCAGTCCTTCAGGAGAACCTACTCCAGCCTGGGGTCATCCGTAGGCTGCAGGGTGGATATCTGCTCCAGCATGGTCCTCTCCATGGGCTGCAGGGGAATCTCTGTGGTCTGTCCCAAAACTTCCAGGGGAATCTCTGCCCCAGTGCCTGGGGCACCTTCTCCCCACCTCCCTCTCTCACCTTGGGGTTTGCAGTATTGTTCCTCACACTTTTTCTCTCCTCACCATCTGTGTGGTGCTTTGTTCTTAAACGTTATCACAGAGGTGCCACCAGTTCAGCTGGGGGGCTCAGCCATGCCCTGAGGTGGGTTCAGTGGAGCTGGGTGGAACTGGCTGTGTCAGGCAAGAGGTAGCCCCAGCCTCCTCTCACAGAGACTGGCCCTGCAGCCCCACCACCACCAAAACCTTGACATCTACACCCCATTATGTACGTCTACATTCATATATGACACAAAGCAGTTGCAGACATGGTGACTAGACAAAGTCACACCAACCAAACTGACACCTGAGCTTCAAAGCAACTAAATCCCGCTGCCTCAAAGGAAGACAGAAGAGTTTAGTTTCACTCTCCAATGCCAATCACTGGAACGGCTTTTTGGCAACCTGGGGAGCTGTTGCAGCAGCAATCTCATCAAGTAATTCAGGCTGCTGAAGGACAGAGAGCTTCCTGTCTTCTGTAACACAGCCGGTCCTGCAGCACTCTGCCAGCTCTACAAAACAGCAAGCAAAGCTGCTGACACCTAGCCCATGAACACCTACCACCTCCTGGCGTCTTGCTGCTGGGAACGTTCATCCCTCCAGAAGAGACAAGCTCAGAAGAGCATCTGCTAACACAACGTTCACTTTCTCTTGGCCTCTTTGCACATTCAGCTTAGCTCTGCCTGACTCAACAATGAGGGGGAAAAAATGGCAAAGCTGTCAAAGCAGTCATCAGCATTCACACATCTCAGCCCAGCGTATCTCCAGGCACCTACTCTGACAGAACTTAAAGCCAACAAGTCTTCAGGGTCACTAATCTTTGGTACCACCTTCTGCTCCCATGCTACAGAGTCAGTTTTTCAAGTGGTCTCCACATGATGCAGAGCTGCTTACTGTCCTACCAAGGGGCAGCAGAAGAACCTACGCTGAGATTTACTTCCCAAGCTCATGCTTTCAACCAGAAACGAGGAACAAGCATGAGAAACAGCAAAGAACGTCTGAGCTCCCCTGCTAGCCACGTCACAGGTTTCTTGTTCAATCCTGAGGAAATAATTTCACTGGTGTATTATTCTCTCAACCTGGAATGCATAAAATTGAGATGTTTATAAAGGTGCTGAGATCCATGAACAAGTAAGCGTTATAATTACGCTGCTCCATGCTTCAATTACAGAATGAGTCCTGTCAGGTTTGGGCAGGTGCTTATTTTAGTCTCGAGGTCCATAACATCTAGCCCTGATCTAGTAACTTTTCCTTGGGGATGACAAAACAATACTCCCCTACCTATGCTGGAAACTGGAACACCAACCAGCAGCTCAGGTACTTTCCAAACCAGACATCGTATTTTTGCATTCAACAGCCCTTAGGTGCTTTTCCTTCCATGACCAACTAAGTTTATAAGTGTTCATACTCAAGTAAACAGTTCTTGTTGACAAAGTCAAACCAAAACAGTGAAAAACCCAAAAGGGCAAGTTAAGTAAATCTAGAAATGCAAAGGACAACTGGGACAGCTGATGGCAGCTGTGCTACCTCTGACCTTGCAACACTAACGTGGTCACTACCAAACACAGCAGATTACTCCTTGGGCACAGGGAAAGATTCCAGAAAATAAGAATTAAGATTAAAGAAGGGTTACACAGAACAAGAAGATACAGAGTACACCTTAGAAGGGTCTGCTTGAAAGACACCAAGTTTTTCCCACAAAAAAAAATGACATCATTAGGCTTGCTTAACTGAAGAACTTTGCCCAAGTCCAGGTAGATGACATCCATTGCTCTGCCCTTATCCACCAATGCTGTAACCCCATCATAGGCCACCACATTGGTCAGGCACCATTTGCCCTTGGTAAAGCCATGTTGGTTGTCACCAACCACCTCCTCACTTCCCATGTGCCTTAGTATAGTTTTCAGGAGGATCTGCTCCATCATCTTGCCAGGCACAGAGGTGAGACTGACCAGCCTGTAGTTCCCCAGATCTTCCTTGTTCCCCTTTTTAAAAATTAGGGTTACATTTCCCCTTTCCCAGTCCATGGGAACTTCACCAGACTGCCAGGACTTCTGAATTATGATGGATAGTGGCTTGGCAACTTCATTGGCCAGTTCTCTCAGGACCCACAGATGCACCTCATCAGGTGCCATGGACTTGTGCACCTTCAGGTTCCTCAGATCGCCTCAAACCTGATTTTCTCTTACAGCGGGTGGCTCTTCATTCTCCCAATCCCTGCCTCTGCCTTCTGCAACTTGGGGAGTGTAGCTCAAGCACGTGTTGGTGAAGACTGAGGCAATGAAGTCACTGAATACCTCAACCTTCTCCATATCCTGGGTGACCAGGGCTCACGTTTCCTTCCAGAGCGGGCCCAGTGCAAAAGGTGACATATCAAACAGACATAAGAAGCTGCTCTTTTTTTCCCCCCTTTTTACAATAATCAAATCACAAAGTTGCAACCAACTCTGCGACAACAGATCTATATACACACCAAAACCATTAGCAGAATGTCCATCTCTTGGCATGTACTGGTATTTCCACCAGCCTGAAAGGTGAACACAGGGTTTCCCCTGTGTATGGAGGGACCTGATTAAAACCTGTTAAATAAAATCCCATCACTGAGCAGACCAAGGAGATAGAGACAGCTGAAATTAAGTCATTCAAGTGGTTACGCTCCTCAGCTAACAGGGTACTCAGTCACACGGCCAATCTGTTCTGGGGTGACTACAGACTGACTTTCAGCAGTTCAAGCAAACCCAAAGCTCTCTGAGGACCAGATCCCTTACAGCTCCACCAACTGCTGAATGCCTGCAGCCAGCTCTGGCACCTCGCTCACACCAATCCTGCAGTTACTTGCTAACCAAACTTGCTAACTCACTTGCTGAGCAAACTCATAACCAGCTATAACCTGCAGCAGCACAACCACAAAACCAAGAGAAAAACCCCATGCTACATATTTCAAAGCATTGTTTCTCAAGAATTTGTCAGTGGTGGTGCCAACTTCAATAGCTCCCGTGCTCACACTTACGATGTAACATGATGAATCTGACCAGGAACCAATCTATGTTCAAAACAGTCCTTTTTCCGTTGTTTTCTTTTAAACCAGACCAACACCCTAACCCAGCCCACTGAACACCCTATTTGTACAACTGAGCCAGGTAGGAGCTGCTTCAGGTGGCTCTTCCCAGGAATGCTTCTTTTGGAGGCAATTAACACTTTGAGAAGTGTTAATTGCCTCCTTTGTTAAACACTCTACATCACTTCCCCAGTTTGCACCTATGAGGTCATTTCTAGAGCCATCCCTTTGATTAGAGCAGCACCTTCATCCACGCCTCTGCTAACCTTGTCAAGCAGCAGGGTATGCAACATCTCAACACCTTCCACACTGAAAGAGTCAAGCAATCCTGTAACACCTCTACCCGAAAACTTCAAGACATAGTAACCACTCAGGTTTCAAAAAAATCACAGAATCACAGAATTGACTCGATTGGAAAAGCCCTTTAAGATCATCGAGTCCAACCATGAACCCAACACTGACAAGTCCCCAACTAACCCATGTCCCTCAGCACTGTGTCTACACGACTCTTCAATCCCTCCAGGGATGGGGACTCCACCACTGCCCTGGACAACCCCTTCCAATGCCTCAGAACCCTTTCAGCAAAGAAATTCTTCCTCACATCCCATCTCAACTGCCCTTGGTGCCACTTGAGGCCATTTCCTCTTGTCCTGTCACTTGTTACGTGGGTGAATGGACCAACTCCCACCTCTACACCCTCCTCTCAGGTAGCTGAAGAGAGCAAATCCTGCTGCACATATGGCTTTATAGAATTTATTACCAAGAGGGAGCCTTGTTCAACGTCTTCCACTTGCAGGCATACAAGAACAAGTGAATGAAAAGCCTAACAGATGGCTAGCAGCCAACTGAAGATAAACATCTCTGGCACTGGCTGTTTGACCTACCTGGAGTTCACCTGCCCTGATTTACTTCAGCATCGTGAAGAGAAAGTGCCACCACCCACACAAGTGCTGCACTGATCAGAGTTTAACCCTCCCTTAAGGATCAGAACCTCAATCTGATTTTAAACACTGAAGGAAGGGTGTAACCAATGTTTTGGGACAAGCTCCCTTAACACCCTTTAACATCATGCGTGTGAAGCATCAGCAGATGTACCACAAAGCATCTTTTTCCACAGTGTTGGAGGTAAAAGAGCTCATGAGAACAACTATCCTTCCTGTTTTCCTTACTCACTTTAAGCCAAAACCCAGCAGCAGCACCAACTGGAAAAGTGCCAACTCAACAGCTAAATAAAAATGCAGGAGCTGAAAGGCAGAGAAGCAAAAGGGAACAACAATATACCAGAGTTGTGGGCTAACCCCGGGGGACAGCTCAGCCACAGCCCAGCCCCTCGCTCCCTCCCCCAGCGGGACAGGGGAGAGAACTGGAAGGGTAAAAGTGAGAAAACTCGTGGGTTGATAAAGTCAGTTTAACAGGTAAAGCAAAAGCTTTCATTCACTGCTTCCCACCGGTGGGCAGGTGCTCAGCCACCTCCAGGACAGCAGGGCTCCATCATGTGTAACAGAGACTTAGGAAGACAAATGCTGTAACTCCAAACAGTGCCTTTTCCTCCTCCTTCCCTCCCCAGCTTTTATTGCTGAGCATGACCTCCTGTGGTCTGGGATATCCCTCTGGTCAGTTGGGGTCAGCTGTGTCCCCTCCCAACTCCTCATGAACCCCAGCTTCCTCGCTGGTAGGGCAGGGTGAGAAGCAGAAAAGGCCTCTGTGCTGTACAAACCCATGTAAGACAAGCAGTCAACATAAAACACTGGTGTGTTATCAAGGCTCTTTCCATCACAAATCCAAAACACAGCACCATACAACCTACTATGAAGAAAATTAACTCTGTCCCAGCCAAAAAGAGTACCAATACAGTTACTTGATATAAGCACCTTCAATTAAAAAAAAAAAGGCTTATTCAGACAAGTAACAATGATCCCACCATTTTAAAGTTAAAAAGAGATGAGGAAAAAATTATAATCAGTGAAACTAGGGGAAATCACCTGGCTGAAGAATCATCTTTCAACCAGCTCAGACAGCAACCACCACTGACGTTACCCCAAGATGCATCCCCACAGCATTTGTGCTCCGGGTACAGCTGAGCGCTAAGCCCTGGTCTGAGTAAACGCTTGCTCTTCTCAGTAACTCCTGGTTTGAGATAAGAGTAAATCACTGAAGTGAAGAGTTCTCCAAGCCTCTTCGCCAGCAGCAAAGCCAGTTCAGAACTTCTTGTCTTCTCCAGCCACAGCTTCCTCTTGCACAAGAGGTTAACATCCTCTCCATTGTGCTGATCGCTACACGCTGACCCAGAGCGGCAAAGCAATGAAGATAAATAAACCACACACCAAAAAAAGAAAGACACAAACCTTAAGGATGCAAATGTTTCCATACCCACAGCTCCCAGCTTTCTGATGTATTCCTAGGATATCCTGGGTTAGCATTCAATAGTTTGCTTTGTTTTTTCACACAACACTGTGTTTACTTTGTTAATTTATCAGTTAATTACACACAGCTGGTGGAAAGAGCTGTGTATGCCACACAGGATCAAACCAAATCACGTCATATCACACTCTGAAGACTCCCACTGAAGACCTGTGATGAAAACAGCCTTGCTAACACACGAGTGTTCTACGTTGGCTGCTTGCACATGCCTTAATAGATGACTTCATGATGACCTATGCAGCACCTCTCTAGCAAATTAATAATTCTTTAGAAACTATTCAGGTTAAAATCTTTCAAGTCAAACAGTACAGGATGTCTGCCTTATAAAACCAGGTTTCATTTCTTTGGTCTTCCATCTAGACTGGAAGTACCCGGTACCGTCCACAGGACATTCACCATCTACTGTTATCAAGAAGGATGAGATCAATCCACAGCCAGTGGAATGGCTGCTGAACACAACAAACTGCAATTCAGGTAACTAGCAAAAAAGCCACGTGCATCATCATTTACACACAGGTAGAGGACTGCTGGGTGGCTGGGGTCATGAAGAACATAAACTTTTTATAAGGTGGCACTAAACCACATTTTATCATCAAAATATTAAGCTACAGTCTCTTCAGCATATTCAAGAAGTTCTTGCTGCTTCAAGCGAGGTGACCTGAGCAGCAGTCCCACCCTCAACCCAACCTGCAGAGAGAAGAGTTTATCCACCTCATCACCTCTTCCCATTGCAGAACCCACTCAGTGCTGCAAGCAAGGAAGTCTTCCTACGTGCAGCATCCGTGGCCTCAGCTTAAAAGAACTAACAGCTTCTGATGGGGTGAATATAGCAACTGTGACTACACCCGGCACACACGTGAAGTGAGCATTGCAACCCTGACTTACATCATTATTTTCATGAAATATTTCAAGCAGCAACTGAAATGTGCAGGTGAGCTCAAAGCTGCAATAGGCACTGGAGGCATTTAACATCCCAGTACTCTGCCTGCGATGGACCTGTGTGTATGTGCATGTGTGTACATGAGACTCTCATGAGACTCTTTTGTACATGTACACAGACTTTACAGTCTCTTCTGGGTGAGGTTTCCATGATTACCCAACTCAGAGCTAACAATTCCAACCTATACATTATGCTCTAAATTTTCTACTTTTTTTTTTTTTTTAATCAAACCCAACTCTTCTATATAATCAAATCTTGATTATTCTATCGAAATACTTACAACAGTTTATTTTTAGGAGCCAAGTGAAACCACGGCAAGAGTCCGGCATTATCCTGGCCATTTCCTGAACTCACTCTCCATCGATACGAGTCCCAGGCACCGGATTTTGGCTGATGTAATTACTCCTCCACCCAAACACCTCACCTCTGACCAAACCGAAGGTGTTTTCTCAGCCGTTTACCTCAACCCCAGCCTCCCCGTTTCCCACTCACCTCCACGCCACGCTCTGCTTTTCCTCAACAAAGACAAATCGCATCTTCCGACTTCATAACCCACCCAGGGAAAC
>NW_010338364.1:0-849 GCF_000700745.2 Antrostomus carolinensis
TCCCCCCCCTTTTCCCCCCATTTTCCCCTGCCCAGCCTCTCCCTCCTGCAGAGGGATGTGCCCAGCACGTGTTGCTGTGCCAGAGCCCAGAGCCTCAGGGTCCCCATCCCACCTGCAGACCCTCTTCCCTGGCTTCCCTCACCGCAGCCCCCAGCACCCCTTCGGGGGGGACAAACCTCCCTTGTTGTTGTTTTGGGCTTTGTCCCTCTCTAAGCAAACTTCTGGGTGTAAATCTCCGCAGAGGGCCCATCCTGCATGATTTCTGCTCTCAGCAGGACCCTTTGTGCTCTTTTATCCTGACTCTTTAATAGGAACCAGAGGTTTCTTTTTTTTTTGGCTTAAAAAAAGGGAAAAAAAAAAAGTCTGTTGTGTTCCTGCTCCTTCCCCTGCCCAGCCCCCCTCCTTGGAACTTCAGATAAGGGGAAGATTTATACGGGCGAGGAGAGAGGCGGGGAGCAAGGGGTTAAGAGAGAGTGGCTTTTGGGGGTTCTTTGAAGATAAATTTAACTTGTTCTTATCAGAGCTTCATGCACTCAAGAAAATGTTAAGGCTGGGGAGGGTGGCCATGGTTGGGGAGGGTGGGGGCTGGTTTTAATCTGTACCCTGTTCCATTTTGGGTTCATTATAGTGACATTCATCACTCCGGCCAGGTAAATAACTCGGGTCCTTGATATCACCCAGCGCGGCAGCTGCTGATGCTGGTGGATAAACACGCTGGCTGGCTGGATGGGATTTTATTTCACATCTCATCTATTGGGGGGGTGAATGGGGGACTGGGTGGTGCCAGCCCCATTGGGCACTAATCGAACACACCCCCCCACATCTGCTGACAGCGGCTGGGGGGGGGGG
>NW_010338364.1:901-1512 GCF_000700745.2 Antrostomus carolinensis
CAGCGGCTGGGAGCGTGGGGCTAACGAGCAGCGAGGCTCATTAGTGACCCACTCACTCCCAGCTCGGCGCCAGGGGTTATTAACGCGCTGCCAGTGGGGTGACATGGGGGGACCCCATCAGTGGGAGGGGGGGTTTACTGACCAGCTTGCCATGAGCTTTACACTTGCCTTGTCCAAAGCCATGAGGCTGCCTTCGTCTGCGGGGTCTCTGCCCAGACCTTGGGGTTTCTCCTGGTGCAGATGTGCCCTGACTATCCTATGAAGAAAGGCTGAGAGAGTTGGGACTGTTCAGACTGGAGAAGAGAAGGTTCTGAGGACACCTTATGTTGAAAGGCCAATACTTGAAGGGGGCCTATAAAAAAGATGGGGACAAAGTTTTTACCAGGACAAAGATAATGGTTTTAAACTAAAAGAGAGGAAATTTGGACTAGAGGTAAGGAAGAAATTTTTTACACTGAGGGTCGTGAAATCCTGGCACCAGAGAGGTGGTTGAAGCTCCATCCCTGGAAACACTCAAGGTCAGGTTGGACAGGGCTGTGAGCAACCTGATCTGGTTGAAGATGTCCCTGTCACTGCAGGGGGTTGGACTGGATGGGCTGGAAAGGACCTTT
>NW_010338364.1:1566-2013 GCF_000700745.2 Antrostomus carolinensis
CTATGCCTGGGGCGTTCCTTGCTCCCCACCCTGGCCAGCCAGCAGCACGGCTGGGCAGAGGCTGTGGATTCTCTGTTGGTTTTTGCTTTGGTGGGGTGGGTTTTTTTGTTTTTGTGGGGTTTTTCTTCCCCACAGTTTCTTGCAGTGGGAGATTTTTGGGTAGAAGGTTGAAGGTTTTAGCAAAAGAGGGACATGTGCGAGCAAGGAAGGGACAAGAACAGGGAGTGTATGTTCATAGGAAACATCTCCCTCCTCCCTGCCTGGCCTCTAACAGCAGACAGGGTTTGTTTTCCTCCAATTCCCACAGGTTCCATCCCTTCCCAGGAGCCTGCCTGGCATCCAGGGACCACCCCAAGCCCAGCGCCGCGGGGTCCTGGGGCCCCAGCCTGGACAGTCCCCCCCACCCAGCACATGGCGGGGGCCGCGGGGGGCTGCGGGGCACCTCCA
>NW_010338364.1:2051-4521 GCF_000700745.2 Antrostomus carolinensis
ACTTCCCCCGGCTCAGCGGGGCAGTTTGGTGCCTGACCCGTGACCTCGGTGTCAGCAGGTATTAACCATCCCCTCATGCCTGGCTGGGGAGACAGCGCCCAGCCCCATGAGGAATTCGCTGCCTTTGGGGAGGCAAAGAGCATCCCTGTGCTGCTGCTCCGGGCTGGGCACCCACAGCCCCACGCTGACCCCTCCGAGCCAAGGGGTCTCTGATCCCCAGGGCTGATTTATGGCCCGGAGCCCCGGCTGCCAGGGCTGCTTTAGTTCACGGAAGGAGGGAGGGCAGGTCCCTTCAGCCCGGCCGTATATCTGCCTGGGGTTATCTCGGAATCCAGCCCCGCTATCACGGCCCTGTAAAGGGCTGAGTGTCGTGGTGGCCGTGCCACCTCCTGCCAGGGTCCCTCTCATCACCCTGATGCACTCCAGGCTCATCCCCTCCCTCCCTGGGGTCGCTGGTTGTTAACCTGGTGCAGGGGTGTGGGGCACAGATTTTGGGGCAGGGGCACGTGCTTCTGGTGAGGGAAAGGGATCCGACAGCACCAGGGCTGGGAGAGGGTCCCGGTGGTTTTCCAACTAGGGTTTTCTGTGGCATCTTCATTTCCTCTTTGGCACAAGGGCATTTAACAATGCTCCACTCAGCAGCAATATTGGATTATTGGATCTGAGGAAAAACTTCTTCACCCAAAGGGCAGCCAAGCACTGGACCAGGCTGCTCAGGGAGGTGGTGGAGTCACCTTCCCTGGTGGGATTTAACAGATGTGCAGACGAGGTGCTGAGGGACATGGGTTAGAGGTGGAATTGGCAGCCTTGGGTTTATGGTTGGACTCAAAGACCTTAAAGTTCTTTTCCAACCACTGTGATTCTGTGAAATGGTTAAAACCAGCCACAAGTGTTTAAAATCTACATAGGAAGGACAAATGGTGAAGAGAAAAGCTGAGGTAGAAAGGGATGAAATAAATGACTTTCCTAAGACCATACCAGCAGGTCTAGGAGGCAAATTGGTATCTTATCCTCAGAGCAATGATGTTTTCCATGTGCTTTGTGCTCTCTCGGTGCAGAGGGCTGGGTGGAAACACACAGGAAACCATTTCCTCTCCTTTTCACTCCCCCTCAAAGGTAAATGCCGCGCAGAGCAGAAGCGATTCATCAGGCTGAGGACCTGTATTTATGTTTCAATCAACTGGAAATGAGTAAGTACCTGGGTAACAGGAGTGGGGATTTTGCATCTGGCTGTTGAAAGGTCGGGGACCCTGGGGGGGTCTTGTTGCTTCTCCTGATATATTGAGGCTGCGTGTTCAGATGCTGACCAACCTCAGCCCCTCTTCACCTGGGAAAGAGATGAAGGAGCTGGAACTGGTGCCAGTTCGCCGGAGCATCACCAGAGCATCACCCCGGGTGTGTGCAAAAGGGAGAGGGAAGGTGTCCCCCTGCTCTTCCTCCCAGCACCCCCCTCATCAAGACAGTGTGAGTCCTTAAGAGTCCTATCCCTGGTGAGGCAGGAGAAGTGCCCTGTCCCTCTGTGCTCACCAGTGACCTTGTTTTCCAAATCCTTTGCTCCAGTGCTGGAGGCTGCTGTCTCCCAGTGCCATGCCTGGGTGGGCTGGGGTGCTGGAGAGCCCCGACGGGGGCTGCCAGTCCCAGCCCCTCAGAGCTGAAGGACAGGATCCTGGCCAGGAACCCCTTCCCACTCACCAGCACCCTCCCAGTGTGGCCCCATGCTCTAACTGGGACAAGCCATGACCATCCCAGTGTGCAGAGCTGTCCCAGGCGGGATCTCTGCAGTGGCTGTTGGTGCTGTGGCCATGGCTGGGATGTGGGTGGCAAAGGGAAAGGCAAGGCAGAGGGCAGGAGCCTGCAGGACATGAGCTAAAGAGGCTCTTATCAGCATCGAGGAACCCAGCATGCCTGGAGGCAAGAGAAAGGAGCAGAAAATAGGGCAGGTGGGTTGTAAGATGTGGTTTAGGGGGGATACGGTGATACAGAGGTAAGGGTAGGGATCAAAGTCCTCTCACACATCAGAGAGAGAAGGGCTGTGAGGGAATTTGTGCATCCAGGAGGAACACAGAGGCAATAAAAGAGAAATGAAGGAGGGAAGGAGACTGCAGGAGAGAGAGGATTTCTCTGCACCACACTCCTTCAGAGTGAATGGAGATGTGATGGCGAGACCAGCCAGCCCGTCCTCATGGCCACATCTTAAAGGGCTTTACCAACCAAAACGATTCTGTGATTCCCACAGGGCCAGTGGGATGGGTCAGCACAAGTGCCTGAGCAAGGGATGTAATTCCAGGGCACTGGAGTCCCAGGACAGGAGGAGCCACATCCTCCCCAGCTGCATCCACCCACTTCTGGAGCAAAGTCCTGTCCTACAAACGTCTCACAACCCTGCTCATGAGTCCTGCGTGGCTCCTGGGGCCAGGGCATGGCCACTTCCCAGCTCTCTGAGCCCTCACATAGGGCAGTTTAATCTCCT
>NW_010338365.1:0-724 GCF_000700745.2 Antrostomus carolinensis
TGGTGGGGACATTGTCACGCCGCATGTGCTCGTGCATCTCGGGGAAGCTCTTCTTGATGTACTCCTCGGCGCTGCTCTCCCACACCGTGCCGAAGCGGAAGCCCTGCGAGGGGTGATGCAGCTGGAAGGAGGCACCAGAGCATCAGTACCCCCAGCCCAGGTGGGAACAGCCCCTGGGGACACGTCCCCGAGCCCTGAGCACGCGCAGCCCCGGGCGGGGGGGGGGGAATCTGGGCAGCACGTGGAGATGCTGCAGCTCTCGTGGGGTGTCTGGCAAAGAGCCCCCACAGGGGCAGCCTCAGCGTGAACCCAGCGTTCTCCCCTGCCCTGGAGCTGCGCCCAGGGTTAGACACCAGGGAGGGGGGACACAAAGCTCCCTGGGGACCTGGGAAGACCCCCCACAGCCTCAGTAGGGGCTGTGCTGCAGGACCAGGGCCGGGGAGACCCTTAACACTCATCCCAGCAGGGAAAGTGCAACAGGCAGGAGACAACCCAGCCCTTTCCCCGGAGCTCTGTCCCGTCTGAAGCAGCCTGGACACTCTCCTACCTTTGGGTCGTGGATGCCCGAGAGCTCCTCAAAGGTCTTATCCCCCACCATGACGGCCGCGAGGTTGGCCGTGTAGCTGGAAAGCACCAGGAGGCAGAAGATGGCCCAGAGGTTCATGAGGAAGCGGCCAGTGCAGCACTTGGGCGTCTTGCTGGACACGGTGCGCCCAAAGAGGAT
>NW_010338365.1:836-1107 GCF_000700745.2 Antrostomus carolinensis
GGCCACGAAGATCCCCACCCACATGGTCCAGTGCAAGGGCCACATGAAGGCCCCGATAGGCGACGCCGTGTCCTTGGTCCTCACCAAGATGCCCAGGCTGGTGGAGAAGAAGGGGCTGGTGAAGTCGATGACTTTGCTCCGCGCTGAGTTGATGCTGAAGGAGGTGACGGCCATGTGGGCTGTGCCGCTCAGCAGGTCCCCCACCAGCCCTGTCCAGCGCCCGTTCTTCCAGGCCCCGTATTTCCCATCACCCACGATGTAGAGCTCAAAG
>NW_010338366.1:0-795 GCF_000700745.2 Antrostomus carolinensis
GGGGCTGCAGCCGCGAGATGGCGATGTGACTTCACATGCTGTGTCCCACACCGGACATGTCCAACACGCCGCTGGCCACCAGGCACCCAGCACCCTGGCCATGGTGGGGTGGGTGTCCACACCGACCAGAGCTGCTGAGGGATGTTCCCTGCTCACAAACCACAAGGCTCAAGTGCATGAGGCCATTGTGTTCCTCACACCACGGTGTCCCCTCTGGGTAGAGCCAGCTGAGGACTCGGAGGATGAGGAGGAGGAAGAGGAGGTAGAGAATAAAGATCCACCAAAAAAGCCCAAGAAGAAGCTGCCTAAAGAAACCCCCTCGGGTGAGAGCCGGGAGAAGAAGCTGAAGCCAAAGGGTGAGTGCCCAGGGGACAGGGCTGGCTTGTACTCAGTGCCATTGCCACCAGCGTCTGTCCTTGCTGGGATGAGGGGACCACCCATGACCTGTCCCCATCACTGTCCCAGGAGGCTCAGGGGGCTGCAGGGTGATTGCCCCCTCCCCGTGCAATGTCCCCCCAGCTCAGCCCTTCCCACTGCCCCCACCCTGCCACCTCCCTGTCCCCATCCCTGTCCCCCTGGAGCTCATCCACTCCTCCATCCCATCAGGTGACAAAAGTGACCCTGATGGCAAAGCCAAATCTGCCAAAAGCACCAAGAAGGAGCCGATGTCCATGTTCCAGGTGAACGGGGAGAAGAAGGAGAAGAAAAGCAAGAAGAAAGGTACGGGGTGAGCAGGGGGGGTGGCAGCCAGTCCCAATGCCCCATGGTGTCACCCCAAGCCCACAGCACCCGGCG
>NW_010338366.1:1190-1485 GCF_000700745.2 Antrostomus carolinensis
AAACCTCCATAAAGAAAGGAAAAGGGAAGAAATCCAAGAAGGTACAAAAACCCCCTCAGAGTTGTGGGGGTCCCCTTGGGGTGGGGTGGGGGGGCAGCAGCTCTTCCCATCAGGGTGGGTTGTGGGGTTGGAGCATCCCCCAGGGAGACCCACCACAGCACCATCCCTAAAGCCACTGGCTGCAGAGCCACAGCTTGGGGACAAGATTGGGAGTAAGGAGCTGGGAAAGGAGGGGAGCTTCTGGCAGGTTTTGGGGTCACCATCCCCTTTGCTGTTGCAGACGAAGGAGGAGAGG
>NW_010338366.1:1599-2384 GCF_000700745.2 Antrostomus carolinensis
TTATCCCACCTACTACGTCCACTTGGATAACGACAAGAAGGTGAGTTGGGGTGAGGGTGTGGAGACCCCCGAGGCTCTGCACCCACCCCAGGGAGCACCTTCAGGGTTTAGGGGGAATGCCCACCTGCATCCCACCATGGTGGTGGGTCCTGGATGGGGCTGCTCCCCACTCCTGCAATTCCTCTTGGGAAATGCCCCATGTTGGTGGTACCTGGGATGATGAGCGAGTGGTGGCTGGAGAGACACGCTAACGCTGGGGTGGGCTCAGCCCCTCCCACCCCATGGCTTGGTTGTTATTTTGGGGGTCGTCTTCAGCCCATGACTTACACAAGATCATGGCAGTGACCTGTTGAGCCACTGCAGGGCATTGAGCTGGGGATGGTGGCGAGCTGGGGATGACAATGCCCTGTCCCCACACTGTCCCACCACCCTCCTAGGTGTTCCTCCTCGCCGGGAGGAAGCGTAAGAAGAGCAAAACCTCCAACTACCTCATCTCCATCGATCCCACTGACCTGTCACGGGGGGGAGAGAACTTCATCGGGAAACTGAGGTAGGAGTGGAGGTGGCACCCCAACTCCTGCAGCACCCCACTCCCACTCCATGGGTTCCCAGCTGCCCCAACTGATGGCTGGGTCAGGCTGGAGGCTAAATTTGGTTTTCCCGGTTGCTGGGTCCAACCCAAGGAGTGTCGGGGGGGCCGGGAAGGGAAAACAGGCTCTGCTGGTTCCTCCTGGCAGACAGGTCATGGCTAGAAACGGCGCCCAGCAAGTCCCAGCCCGCTGCAC
>NW_010338366.1:2401-2675 GCF_000700745.2 Antrostomus carolinensis
CCGAGCGGTGATGCTGGGGGCCCCCCGCGGCAGCAGCACCCTATGACACCCCAATTTAGAGGTGCCCTGAACACAAGCCAATGGCTAAAGGGTGGGAAGGACAGTGTTGGCCGGGGGCTGCATGTGGGTTGTGGAGCTGGAGCAAAGCTGGGCTGTGCCTGGAGTTGGGGGGATAGTTGGGGTCAGAGGGGACTTGGTGGCACCAGTTGTACTTGGTGGCACTAGTTGTGGCTATGTCCCATCCTTGGCTGCAGATCCAACCTGATGGGGACGA
>NW_010338366.1:2752-4244 GCF_000700745.2 Antrostomus carolinensis
CAGGAGCTCTCGGCCGTGGTCTACGTAAGCAGGGGTGGGGTGGCATTGGAGAGCCCTGGGGCTCTGCACCCACCCCGGGGAGCACCCTTAGGGTTTTTGGGGGGATGCCCACCTGCATCCCACTGTAATGGTGGGTTCTGGATGGGGCTGCTCCCTTCTCCTGCAATTCCACTTGGGAAAAGCACCATGTTGATTGTACCTGGGATCATCATCAGTGAATGGTGGCTGGAGAGACACACTAAGGCTGGGCTGGGTGCAGGGACCCCACCCTGGGACCTCCTGGGCAGGTGGAGAGTGGGGTCCTGACCTGCACCCCTTTGCTGGGCAACCTGGGGGGTTGCAGGGATGTGGGATGGGCTGGATCCATCCCCGAGCCCTTGTTCAGCTGCCGGTGAGAAGCTGCAGCCCAGGGCGGTGGCTGGTTCTAGGGACGGGGTTTCTCTTGCAGGAGACCAACGTTTTAGGGTTCAAAGGTCCCCGGAGGATGACGGTCATCATCCCCGGGATGAACGCTGACAACGAGAGGGTGCCCATCCGACCCCGAAATGTAAGTTGGGGGCTGGACTGGGAGACACTGGATTTGCTGGGGTTCACCTTGAATTTTCCTTGTTTTGGGGCAAGGAAGGACTTTTTCAGGAGTCTCTGAAATTGGAGGCACCTCCCTGGAGTGGGAGATGCAATGTCTGGATTTTTTTCCTCCGTGCTGGATCCCATTTCCCAGCTGGATCCTGCTACAGAGCATCCCCCTGGGCACACCATGGGGGTAGGGGGATGTCACCCTGACTCTGCTCCCCCAATGTCACCCTCCCCAGGACAATGACGGGCTCCTGATGCGATGGCAGAACAAAAACATGGACAACGTGATCGAGCTGCACAATAAGGCACCGGTGTGGAACGACGAGACCCAGTCCTACGTCCTCAACTTCCACGGCCGGGTCACCCACGCCTCCGTCAAAAACTTCCAGATCGTGCACAGCAGCGACCGTAAGCTGGGAAGGGAAGGGGACAGTGTCACAGGGGGTGACAATGGGGGAGCAGTGCCATCAGCTGGCTCCAGCACCCTCGCTTTCTTTTATCTTTCTCTTTTCTTTTTCTTTCTCTTTTCTTTCTCTTTCTCTTTTCTTTTTCTTTCTCTTTTCTTTTTCTTTCTCTTTTCTTTTTCTTTCTCTTTTCTTTTTCTTTCTCTTTTCTTTTTCTTTCTCTTTTCTTTTTCTTTCTCTTTTCTTTTTCTTTCTCTTTTCTTTTTTTTTTTCTTATTTCTCTTTTCTCTTTTTTTTTTTTTTATTTCTCTTCCGAGGTTTAATTTTTTTTCATTCATGGCTGTTTTGGGGTCCTGCTTGCCTTGGCCAGAGCTGGGGTGAAGCTGGACAGGCAGCTGCCCACTGGCCCCACAGAGTTTTGGGCAGAGGGAGCGTGCGGGTCACCCTTTGCCAGGCAGATTAGGACAAGGACAAATCCTGCGGGGTGCTGAGCACCATCCTACAGCCACCCA
>NW_010338367.1:0-10315 GCF_000700745.2 Antrostomus carolinensis
GGCATCCAGCCAGGGTCAACCCACCACAAGGAGGAACTGAGCCACTTGACCCATATCACAACATGTTTTTTCCAGTATACTGAAAACATACCAATGAAAAGGAGCAACCACCATTTGATATGTGAGAATTAGAATAGTTCCATTGGAAGGGGCCTACAGCAATCATCTAGTCCAACTGCAATTAAAAGCCAATCCAAAGTTTACAGATAAACTAAACACAATATTGACAACTGTTAACACTGACAACAAAACCACAATATATAACTACATATGTAAATTGGGACGTTTCCTACAAAGGTTATTAAAAATATTTGACAGAGTCTATGATAAACCAGTAACATTTACAGAGATTCAAACAAATTTTAAGTAACTTGCTGGGGTGCTGTATTGGAATATTTGGGAATATGGACAGATCTTGCTGAGCTTTGTAAGTTTAATAGAACTAGTTTTATTAATCTCACAGATCAAGATCATGTCATGTCTATTATAGAGCACTGCTTCATCTTTGAAAAAAAAGTCAAAGAATGAACCTAATAATGAGCAACTTGTGTAGAGTTATGATACAATAGAATCGGAGCAATCCCACCAGACTGGTTCATTTTCTGCAAGGTTTATGACTGTTACAGTCCACTGCCTAAGGAGAGCTGATTTTAAGTCAAAAGTGTAATAAATCAAGCTTTTTGTTCCAGAAAGTCACAGTTCAAAACCCCAGTGCACTAGCCCTGACTGCTCTCATAAACGTCCAGTATAGTTTGAAGTTAGAATTTATACAACTCTGCTCCAGTCTTTAGCTTGGGCTCAAAAGCTGAAATAGTGACTTTTTTTTTTTTAGGCACACATTTTCTTCTCAATTTGACAAAGTCTGACGTCACTTGACATCATTCAGAAAATAACTTCCTAGTTTACAGGCATAGCATGTGGGGGAAAACCATGGTACTATAACATAAATGCTCTCAGCAAAATGCATTGTTACACAGAGTGTTTTATTAGCCCTTACATTTTTCTTAAGTGCTATTAGGTTTGCATTGAAAAAAAATATAGCAGCATTATTATATTTCAGTATTTCAGCACCAGAAATACAATGCAATGTTTTAACAGATGCACTGACTGAAAGGTATTCAAACTGAAGTTCTTCAGCCACTTTTCTCAACCCACATCACATCTATATTTCTCCCAAACAATAAAAAAAAATTATGAAGGACTGAGCTCCTCACTTTGACTATCAAATCCAAGCTCATTAATGCTGTTGAACAATAACAGTCCTTCTCTCCCTCAACTGTAGAGCAAAGAAGCAACTTCTAACGTGGCAAAAGACTAGCCTAAAGAGAGAAAATACAAGTAATGTCATTTAGGGTAACTTTTACTTCTACTATGACCCACTTATGGGGGACAATAACTTTCTTGTTTTCCTGAAAAATTTATCCACATTCTATTGTGGCAGCAATGTCCTTAATTCAGTAACAAATGCAGCTGAAAATTTCTACTAACTGAAAGATCTGAAACCACAGATCTGCAATCTGGAAAGCTTCTCCAAGGCTAGCATAGGGCTCTGTGTAAGATGCAGCTAGAGAGAATGAGGTCACCAGAATGAGAAATCGTTCCTCACACTCATGCTCTCACCAAGAGGCAGCACACCAAAGAGATGGCTTTCATAGAATGAGAAATTCTCAACATTTAAGAATCGAAATACTTCAGTGTATAACGTATTTTGGAGGTACATTTCTCATTTTCAAAACTCAAGTTTCTGGAGGCAAGTGACAGCCTTTACCTTCCGACTACAGCCTCTAACATTTTCTTAACAGATACTGAAATTCTTATTGCAAAAGATCAATCATCACTGAAAAATCTGAATTTTTAGAAAAACAGGGTAACAACGTGTCTCAGAGTTTAATAAAAAGATGTTCAAGCTATATCCACATTAACCTAATATGCAAAGGATTTTTTACAATGATTGTGCTTCATGGATAGAAATTTTTTTGTAAAACCCATAGTTAACATGCACATCCCCAAACACAATCCCCCCTCTGTGAAAAAGATTAACGATGTGCGAGTAGCTATAGTGAGAGTGACTCACTAAAATGAGTCACTGGTAATATGCTTTGTGCACCTTTATGATTCTGCACCATCAAGATCAAGTACCATGAAGATTTTTGCCTTTACCTTTCCTTTAAATTTGCAGCCTCAGGTGCTGCGTTCAACAGCAATAATAAAAGCTCCATCACTCCACCAACTTCATCTATTTCCAGATTCAAACTCCATGAAACAGCTATAAATTGGAAAACAATTTTTGAACTCACATCTGTTTACACTGCAGGAACCACTATATAAACACACAAAAGCTGTTGATTTCTACAGCACTATAATCCAATTAGAGTCATTAAAGAGGTTTGAATGACAGTCAACTTTCCTTCAGTCCCTCAGCAGAATACCTAAGTGTTTGAAGAAAATACACAGAGACTCAATAGAGATGAAAAATTCTAGTGCTAACGGTATGATCAGCTCCAAGTCTTCCAGGAAATGACATTTTGAGACAAATATAAGAAAACAGTAAGATGAAGAGAAAGGTCAACAGGTACTACCTCCTGTAAATTCCCTCAAGTACAAGAGCTTCTTCTTCAGATAGACATTCTCTATGTGATTACCAATGATGGACAGCATTGAGCTACAAGTAATGTCATATTCTACGTTCCAGCTGAAGATGTATTTTACCAAATATATTCAAGTATATGACCCTAATGGAAGAAAAATCACATCCCTAAATACCAGTATCACGTTTCTTCTGAGTTCTTAAGCAACAAGAATTAAGTGAAAATACAGAATAAAGTTAATAGAATGACAAGATTGAAAATGTGTGAGCAGCTGACAAACCCTCACCCCTAAGTCAGACCCAAAAACCACAAGCTCCCCATCTGGCACAGAAAATAGTCAGCAACAGTTTAATGCATGGAGATATCACTACATTCAAATACTCAGAGTTAAAAAAAAGATACCTCAGAAAGGATCAATCTAAAAATATAAGATTGGAAAGAATCCCAGCATAAACACATATACCAAAATGTGTCAAACAGTTTCCCTATCCAAGTGCCCCTCCCCCTGCCCCACTTCTAGGCAACATAATCAAATTCTTAAGATATAAAGTATTTTGAGTAAATCTTTAAAAACCTGCTCCTTCCTTCAAGTCACCCCAACAGCTTATTCTAAAATCTCAAGACAGAGGTTCAAGTACCATGAAAATATAGTAGTAGCTACTTTAAAACAAGCAATATTATTAAAAGAACTTGTGATTAGACTATTTTTGCCAGAAGGAACCATAAATAGACCTAATAATCAGAGTCTGAAACTACAAGCAGGTGCAAGTTTTTTCAAACTATCACTGTAATTAACTACTGCAGCTGCCAATGCAGGAACATTGTATACTCTCAAAGTGTCCACAAGCTGTCTAAATGTCATTCAGAAAAGAACACAAATTATAACACTTGATAACTAAATCACTAACCAAAATTTAATGAGCTTTAATTATGCACGAGGTAGTGAGCCTTCTGAACTTAACAGCTACTAAAGCCTCACTTGCCAAGACAATGACTTTTAACATGTCTCTCCAATCTGCTGTGACACAACTGGCTCTTCAGAAACTGAATTGCAAAAAACTAAAATGCTTTCAAATTTCTTCAGAAGATTCAAGATCAAAAAAGGAAATAAAATTTAGAATGGAGTCAAGAAAAGAAAACTGGCCACCAGTAACTGCTCTCTTCACACTAAAAAGCAGAGCACTGGGTCACTACAGCAAAAGGACAACCAGTTCATTACCATTTAGATTTTCAGCTGATAGATAGACAAGAACTGTTAAAGCACAAATACTTGTGTCTGTTGTCCAGAAAAAACCCCAGTGTGGAAATTCTGAACTTTCACCCTTTTGTCAAGTTTAATCTTCAACCAGAGGCTACTTTCAGAGACACAGGGAAAGAAAAAGACAGGCACTAATTTAAAAAAAAAAAAAAAATTATCTTTGAGAGTCAGCGCCTAAAAAACATTTCACATGTTAACTACAAAAGTTGCTTTTCCCTCCAGTCTTGCAGCATACACGATTTTATACCAGTCACACATATTGCAACCCCGTCATGTTCTCCCAGTATACTGAGAACACACATTCATGACATACAAGGACACTGGAGATATATATATTGCCCTCACTGTCCAGAAAATTAACCCAAATTGCAGATTTCTTGAGTGGTTTCTTTTGGACAAAGGTAACAGTAGAATTTATTTCTAGCAAGTGGTTAGATTTGTGTATGACATGAGTACTGCTCCTCAAATACAAGGAACATGAGACAGAGTCCTTATTCAAGTATCTCTCTCCATCTACTTCCGTAAGTTTTTCCCCTTGACACTGCACTTCCCCTTGACCTTTTTCATGTTCCTATTTTCCACCTTCCTTTACTATTATTTGTAACAGCTTGGGCTTTGCTAGCTTGCTCCCTTAGTCTTCTACAAAGGTATGGCCACCACTCTGAACAACATTCCTCTCCACTTTCATCATTCAGCTGCTTTGGACCATGCTAGAGAGAGAAAACTAACTCATTGACACAGGCATTTTCCTTAATACCCCGCCTCTTAAATTCCATGTAGACCTCCCCCAAACAAAAATACCTTCCACTTCTGTGCAATAAATGATGTCCCTAATTGATCTCTTTTGCAGCCAAATCTTAGACTGAGAATCTGGGCCCCCAGCCACCTTCATCATTGCTCCCAAAACCTCTCATCTCTATGACAGAAGCTCACAGATCCTGTTCCAGATCTGCTCTCTTGTCTAAACCAAAACCTCAGTCTCTGACATTTCTATGTCGATAGCTGGATGTCACCTTCAAGTCAAATGAACTGTAACTTAAGTTTTAATCTTCCTCCCACATCTTTTGTTCAGCAGTGGAACCTTCTCCATTGCCCACATTGGGCATTCTTCCCATTTCCTAGAACTTGACTACACGTAGATTTTTCTGCTTAGTTTCCATGTATTTTAAATGCAGTCTTTCCTAGTCTATACAGTTAGAAGCCCCCAGAGCATGATTTTATTCTGTTCATCCAGCAATTCTGTTAGGAAGACAATCCACTTAACTATTTGCATTCTTACATTGTCTTTGTTTTGGTTTTCTGCAAAAACTGTGATTCATTATATGCATTTTTCTAGGCACAACAGAAAGAAAACATGGTCACTTCTAGCCAGTATGTTAAATTCACGGATTTCCATGCTGATCACTAAAGACCACTGTGTGTTGCTACTCCTGTACCCTGTCTCTACCCAGTTGTTTTCCTTTGTCTTGTAATTTAGTCAGGACTTTTGGAAGCAGCTCTGGAATGAGGACATAAATATATTCCTTGGGGAACATATTTAGAGATAATTAAAAAAAACAAAACAAACAAAACCATAGATTGAATGGGCACACGGAACATGCAGAAGGGAGTGGAGAATTAAAGCACATCTCATGCATGAAGAGCAAGCCCTCTGCAAAACTAAAAGGAAAAAATCCCTTAGTATTGCTAGGTACCTTTTCTGGCTTGAAACACAGCCAGAATCCTCATAAATCATCATAAGGCAATAATAGATCTAGTGAAATCCTTCATTAGTAAAGCGCATTAACATATAAGACATCTTATTTTCTTTCACAATGATAGTAAATCCAAAACATATCTTCCAGTTAAGAACAAAACAGTGGAGATCCCACAGTCAAACACAGAACACATATAACTTCTGAAGGGAAGAGGAAAAAAAATAAATAAATACATTCTTGGGGAATTATTTGAATCCTACGCTACAAATGGTAATACAAACAGAACTGGAAGTTTTTTTTATCTTGAGATTCTGTCAAGTGCTGTGACCATTAGCACAGGCATTTGTTCCTTGCCTCTCTCTACTGCACCAAATAATTCCAAGCATCAAATCAAAAAAGGTGGAGGATGTCAAGTTCAAGTTAATGGCTTGCTTACAGTCAGCTTAAGTTTTACTAGTGAAGAAAGGCAGATGTTCTCTACAAATATTCCAACAGTTGCATTCATATTAGTAGCCAGGGATTTGTCAATGCTAAGGAGAGTCACTAGAGACTGTGTAAGCATTTCAAGCTTACATGAAATTTCTTAGTTTTGTAGTTACAGTATCAGCTGAGACAGATTTTCAGAATAATCAGATCAACTATTTCAGGAACACATTAGATACTTTTTTTTTTTTAAGACTACAACAGCAATTAATGAAATGTTCCTTACGGAGGAAAAGTAAAAATATAAATTACACATAACACTTTACACAAGTTTTCAACTACCTATAAGCAAATTCATTCCGGTTTTAGTGTCTTAGTGTCATTCAGGTACAAAAAAAACCCAAAACCTGTTAGGAAGAGCAATAGATGCACAAAGTTCAACACTGTAGAGTTTTCAATCACTACGGCTCTATCAAACACATCTCATTTAGATTCATTCTGCTTATACGACGTAAAAGAGAATACAATTAGATTTGCCTCAAGGCATTAACATATAATCAAAAGCAGGCATTATTTCAGAATTTTTGCTGATTAAAGAAACTTCATTTAACAGCTGCAACTAATTACTTCTGTGCAGAATATTAAGCCACTGCAGAACAAGGTCATAAATCTGATTGTCAAAGCACTTACAATGCTAATATAGAGGAAAAAAACCTATTTTTTTTAGGAATCAATTTTACTTCTAAAAAACAACACTGAAAAGCCTAAGTTTTACTAAACATTCATGAAATTTAGGATCTCTTCATGTTTTATTAAGAAACGTGAGTGAAAAGAATGTCGCTACCTGCCCTGTATAAAAGGATTTTAAATAGCTTCCGGTCTCTCAGCACCACACTGACTGAAGCATCAGATCTTCCTTTCCAATAAGGACCTCAAGGAGACAGATCTTGGGGGTTTTTTTAAGTAATGAAGATGGAAGAACTTTACTAGAAGTAAGAGTGAAAAATACATATGGGCTATAGGAATAAGAAACAGAAAAGGAAATCAGTATTGAACTAGAGAATTAGGTAGAATCAGAAGTTAGACATGAGCAAGAGAGTAAGAACAAACATCTGGAAACTGAGAGTTTGCTTTGATGCAGGATTCAAACATCATTAAAAAATAGTAGGATAATTTTAATTTAAAACTGCAGAAGCCTACGACAACTAAAGATGACAAACCACAGAATTTTCTACTCTAAACCACTCTAGGTAGCTGCAAACAGTGCTGTTGTACAAGTTTAGATACATATATAGCAATGTATCAAGGTATTTCCGCTTTACTCACCACAGCCAAGTCTAAGACAGTATGGACAAACACCTTGCGTGCTATATTATTTATTGATATACAAGCCAGTTTGATCAAGGCAGAATAATACATAGCTGGTCTTGAGATACTGGGAAAGCAATTACACAGAGTAAGGTTCTCATACAAGAGCAATGCGGCGTCTCTGCTTCCTATTAAAGACATGGTCTTTACAAATAGGCACATTTACATATAGGACAAAGCAATCCTGCTGATGTTGATGGCCCAGATCAGACACTGAAGTATACACTCAAGAGAAATAAAAGGAACCAGAGTACTCCTAAAATCAGCCAGACTTAGATAGCTAATTTTAGATTCAAAAAATAGATTTAAACACTTGAAAAACAGTAAGATTACAGGTTTCCACTACACCTTAATTTTTACCCTTTAGAACACATGAAGAGCCATATTAAAGTCGCATGTCCAAGTGCAGAACTACCATTTCCTACACTGTTTGACATCTTAACATTCCGAGGGGTGAAAAGTTTGGGGTTTTTTTAAATATAATTCTTATATAATTTTTTACATAATGAAAATTACTCATAGGTCCATTTTTGTACAACACCAGCAATTGTTTCCATATATGCTCTACAGAAGCTTGTGCTACATCTTCAGCACTACAGTACTGACTTGCTACTCCTTCAACCTCTGTATTGGCCACATTGCCTGCGAGTTGTGGCAAGATGGGATGCTGGGTTCATAACCTTAGATCTGTACAGGAGTTCTGGAAGGAGATGGGGACAGAAACAAGAATGAAGCGACAGCAAAGGAACTCCAGTCATAGTAGATGAGGTGCTTAGGGACATGGTTTAGTGGTGGACTTAGGTTAGTATTAGGTGGACTTGGCAGTGTTAGGTTTACGGTTGGACTCGATCTTAAAAGTCTTTTCCAATCTAAATGATTCTATGTGCATTACACACAGCATCCTTTCTCTTCCTTCCTTCCTTCCTGAACTCCTTTGCTCCCAGAATTACAAATATTGGCTTTTGCACATGATACTCCCCGAAGAGGAAAAAAGTCCCTGGAGACATGCAGGAAAGTTTCAAAAGTGAGTGAAAGGACCCAAATAGCTTCCAGAAACTGAAGAAGTTTTAAGTAGGAGCCTTAGACAGCTGAGAAATTCCTTTCTCTTCTGCATACCCACATAGTAAAGAAAAGGAATGTCTTCACACCTCTCTTGATTATAGCATGCTCTTCTTCAGGCAGTTTAGCCCAACAAGAGAACATGTGACATTAGTTTGACTAATAAGCTACAGTTAGTTTCCTAACATTTCACCTGAGATGCAGAAACAGCAATACAGGAGAAAATATTTAAGCAAAAGAGAAACAGGATTTTACCTCTTTTCCTGCACAAGATATAGCTTGAAAAGCCTCCTTCAGCAGCTATTAAAAGCTTGCTGAAATCTTGATGTAAGAATGTCAGAGAACTGCATCAATTCCTTCCAATGGGAAGTGCTAAATATAAACTTATTAAATACTTAATATATCAGGACAGCATCACTCTCTACGTGTGGTAGGACAGATGACACTTATAAGCTTGTTCTAAAATGAAAGAACAAGAGGGGACATACTTGGAAAGAATTTGCTCAAAAAAACCCACCAAAAACCCACACTAAACATGTGAGACCAGGAAGAAGAATAGTAGGAAAAAAGATAACTCCTGGTCTACTCTAGCTATCAAAAAAGACCAAGCAAACCATAAAACAGAACAAAAAAACTTTTCAAGCAGTGCAGTGAACAAGCAAACACCTCTATTAACCCACTTTTATATAGTTAACTTGATTTTATTTTGTTAAGAACAGGTTTTATTTAGTTTCAAATACCAAATAGAAAAAAAATGGAACACGCCAACTGTGAGCAGTAATATTTGGCTGACTTCTGATAGTGTCAAGTAACCAACCTTAAAATCAGAGCTCGGGACACCAGAAAGGAAAAATAGGGTGCCAAAAGACATGTACTGTATAGAATTGGTTTTGGGGGCAGGGGATGTGTTTTTTAAGGAAGCTAAGAAGTAGCAATCACTAAAAATTATGACAATCATTTTAGCATCCCAGGGATTCAAAATGCTTGGAGCTTTACATCCATACGAGACACTACCATTTGAGCTAACAGAGGATGACAGCCTCCTGCTATCAGTTACTATGTAGGTCAAAAACAGAGGAAGAGAAAACTATCTTGACAGGGTTTCACACGTATCAGTTTGCAGCAGAAAAAAAAAAAAAGTGTCTCTAGCTACAGTTTCACATTGTATGAAAGCTACTTAGTACCTACCTGCTGCCAAGTGAAAAGTCCCACTCAACCTTGCACCAGCTCCAGAGCTTGTCAGGGGCTGGTGAACTGATTGAGGGTCTTAACACAGTAGAGTACCTGGGGGCTTGGTAGCGCTCTCCTGAAAATCTGTTTGTTCTGAGGTTTTTAGCATGGAGTTAGTTCCCTGAATTAGCTGATGGTGGGTGTCAGACAACAGCTAAAGCTAACATGGGTGAAGAAGCAGGAACAATCTTCCCTCTATGGATGAGTCCACATAGCCTTCCCTTAACAGAGCCTGCCAGAGACAAACGTGTAAATTGTAGCTTTAAGGTAACTGGTATAACAAGAAATGAAACTAACTGTAGAACTCAGAAGTAAACAAAGCCAAAGCCAAAGCCAAGAGTAGTAAGGCAAAGATCTGCTGGAAACTGAGATCTATTGAATAAAATCATGGTGAGATAAATGAACCGACTGGATAACCCACACAACGCCTAGAGCAGAGATCACCAATGCAAGCACAAGCCATGGCAGGTTAAGCTTTGTCAAGTTCTTCTGACGACCACAGAAGGAACCCATCTGCAGATCCAACTTCCAGTTGGAGAGGAGATAGACAGTGCCTTCACTGTATGCCTGAAGTAGAGAAGCAACGTGTGGACTGGTAAGAGAATATCCCTGGATGACTCAGAGTTGCCCACCATCAGCATGGGACACCTCTGAACAACTCCCAGGGTTGAGGATGAGGTCACAGAATCACA
>NW_010338368.1:0-7670 GCF_000700745.2 Antrostomus carolinensis
AACTCTCCCCCTTCCCCCTATAGGTGACTTCCCACCGCTGTTAAAACGAGGAATTACCTGCAAAGAGCCCGGCGCCCTTCTCTGTTCAACTAAATCTTTATTTATTTATTTTTTCTTAATTTAAAACCTTATTGTTTTCGGCTGAGTGGTCCCGAATAGACGCCGAGAACAGTCGCGAGGAGTGAGAAGTCATTTGTAGGTCAGGACAGCGACTTAAAGCAGATTTCAGGGATCTTTTGAAATATTGATCACTTGGTACTAATCATTCCCCGCGGGTTCGTGTGTCGTCGTCCCCCGCCCCGAGTGAGTGACCGCGGGTCTGGGGGCGAGGCGAGCGCCCGGCCACCCCGGAGGAGCGGGACAAGCTCCAGCCGGCTCGGGGCAGGGATGAAATCACTTTCGGAGCTGTAAAGATACGATTTGTTTTCTGGAGAGAAGGAGAGAAAAAAAAAACCACACCAACAAAACAAACAAGAAGCCACTCTCTATTCTCCATATAGCTGCTCAGTGGCAATTTCTCCCCGGGAACATTAGGGACCATGCTCGGGAAGGCAGCATGTATTTTGAATTAAGCTCAATATGTTCTCTCCTCTACTCTTTACAATGCAGTTTTTTGGGGTTTTTTTTGTTTGGTTTTTGTTTTTCTAGAACGCTTGTCAAAGAAATCACTTCTTAACGTGATATTTTGTTGTTGTCTTTTTCTCCCTTCTCTTCATTGTGTTTTTTTCCCCCCTATTGTTTTTTATTTTCCTTTCTTTCCTTCTTTAAGAAAGCTCCTTTGCTAGTTGCCCGTAGACTGAAATTAAACAGATTTACATTTTCTCCAATCATTTCTCCGCGGAAATGGAGCCGGACTGGGGCTCGCCGTCTTTTCTTTAGTATCAAGTACAATTTGTCTTTTGCTTGTGAAGATTTGGTAAATCAGAAGGCAGATAGATAGCGCAGATGGTCGGAGGTGTCGGGTCAGATTATGGCACGCCTCAGTACAGTGCTAAGCTCATTCTGACGGAAAACCCTGATATTATTTTCACAGATCTACACAGTTCACTTGAAAAAAACCCCTTCGAGCCATTTACATCATTTATGTGAGGCTCACAGCTAGCGGGATGGAAAAGCTTTCAATACTGCTCATTTTCATATAACCCGACAGAGATGGGGAGACATAAAAGCACAGACATAACTCACGAGTTCAGAGACATTCCGCAGAAACTTCAAAAATAAAAGGGGAGACGCTTCGGCTTCACTTTAGAGACTCAGGGGGGAAAGGGAGGAAGAAAAAAAAAATCAAAAAAAGGGAAAATATAATTTATAAATATTGCTGAGGGAGAATCCCCTTCCACCCCATCCCTGTCCGCTCCGTCAGGGAAAAGCAGCAATTTGAGCAGCTCAATGAAAGATCCCAAATAACCACTTCGGACAGGGATAAAAAAACCACCCCACACACCTCCTGGGTTGAGCATCGGGCTTCTCCAGCGAGCGGGTGAGAAGGCAGTGACCCCCGTGGGTAGGGGAGCTGCCCCCTCCCGCCGCCACCCAGCCGGACCCCTCTCGGAGGGCGGCCCGCAGCCCCCGCAAACATCCCGGGACGGGGGCGGATGGAGAAAAACCTCTGCTTTGAGAAAGGTGCAACGGTGGAAAACCTGTGTGAATGGGTAGTTAATTTAGACCGGCCAGCTGCTGCTGCTGCTGCTTCTTACTAACACTACTGTGGGTCTTTCTTTTTTATTTTTTAATTTTTTCTTTTTTTTTTTTTAAAAAAAAAAAAAAAAAAAAAAACATCCCGGGACGGGGGCGGATGGAGAAAAACCTCTGCTTTGAGAAAGGTGCAACGGTGGAAAACCTGTGTGAATGGGTAGTTAATTTAGACCGGCCAGCTGCTGCTGCTGCTGCTTCTTACTAACACTACTGTGGGTCTTTCTTTTTTATTTTTTAATTTTTTCTTTTTTTTTTTTTAAAAAAAAAAAAAAAAAAAAAAGCATGCACATGATCTGGCGAGGGAGTTACCGGGCTGCAGCCTAATGACCATGAACAGAACGAGACGGGCTCCATAATGAAAGCCAGGACTGTAGGCTAAAGAAATGAATCCTCATTAGGAGCAGCTCGCAGGGGCGAGGGGCTGTCCCCCAGGTCCCCAGCCTTTTGTTCCCCAGAAACCGGCCCGGATGGGGAGATGCTGGCAGCCCTGCTGGGAGGGGAGAGGAAAAGAAAGAAAAGGCAACACCGAAATGGATCCAGGAACCCTGTGCTAACCATTTCAAGGGGGAAAATCAGCCCAGACCCACAGCTCTGCGCGCTCTCCAGCTGTGAGCGCTGCGCTCTGTGGTGGGGAGGTGGCACAGTCCGGGGGGAACCGGCTTGTCCCTGGCTGGGGAGGGACCTGGGGGCTCTTTCCTCTGTGCCACCAGCGTCGAGACATCAGCTCCAACGGGGCCCCTCCGTCCCTCTTCCACCCCTTCGGGCGTTTTACCCCTGGCCGGGACCACGGCAGGTTTTCGTCGCTCCGGAGGAGCTTCACCGCCGGGACGGGACGGGCTTTGCCTCCGCAGAGCGACCGGGGTCCCCATGAGCGACCCCTCACCACTGTGGGACCCGGTGCCGCGTCCAGGCGAGGCTCCCCGGGAAAGCAGAGGGTCCTGGGGTGCCCCTGCTGCTGGCGCAGCCCCCCGCTCTCATTAGAGCCTGGGGGAGCGCTCGGGCGTGTCCGCTTCGTTTCTGCTTCCCCTCCGCCCCCCTTTTCCTTCTTGTTTTTCCTCCGTATAACAGGGACACTACTCGTGGCATTAACAGCCGGCAATGATCACTACCTTCATTTAGGTCACGGCTCTGACCCTCCCTATAGGTAGTGTGAGGAGTTATCCCTGCAGAGATGAACTCACTGGATAACAAGAAATAGAAATACACATTTAAAAATATTTATCAGCTATACTGCCAGCAATCCCCGTCATCCCGACGGCCCCGCATCGACACGGGGCGCTCTGTGGCCTACAGACAGAGCCGCTGAGCAACATGTCTATACATCTTCGTATCACCAATACCAGCTACGCTGGCTCCCAGAATCGCCGTCCCTGGGGATTATTTATCTCGACGGCGTTTCCAAACGCAGCAGAGGTGCGAATACAATTTTTAAAACCTCTGATTTGCGTTAAGTATTACATTAAAAGAATACCCCCGGGAAGGAGAAGCTTTACTTTAAAGCTCTCGGTAGGATTGCCGGAGATGCGGGAATTCATTAAGTGACGTCCCTGGGGATTATTTATCTCGACGGCGTTTCCAAACGCAGCAGAGGTGCGAATACAATTTTTAAAACCTCTGATTTGCGTTAAGTATTACATTAAAAGAATACCCCCGGGAAGGAGAAGCTTTACTTTAAAGCTCTCGGTAGGATTGCCGGAGATGCGGGAATTCATTAAGTGATGCTAAGCGAGTCTGCAGCATTGGCTGGGAGAGCCGGGGTGCAGGCAGTCCCCTCGGGCGGGTACCTGGGAAGGCAACTGGGAATTTTTGGCCTTGGCTTGGTACCAGCAGGACCCAGCCGGGTGCCGGGGAGCGCTGCGGGTCGGGCCGGGCTGGAGAGAAAAAAAGCCGGGTGCGGGGGAGCGCGGCGGGTCGGGCCGGGCTGGAGCGGGCACCGGGAGCGGCGCGGCTCCCTGCCCGCACCCGGGCTGGCTCTTACCCGCTCCCCCGGAGGAGGCGGGAGGGATGCTCAGCAGGAGGAGAGGGCTCGCTCTTACTTACAGAAAAGCTTACTGAAAACCTCAACCCCCCAAGGAACCGGGTCTGGGGTTTTGGGGAGCGTTTCCCACCGAGTGACCCCGTGAGCTCCGGTGGAGGGGGGACCTGAAGTTCAGGATGATGTGGTGGGGGATGCTCGGTAGGGAAACGACTCGTGTTTCGACGTGTTTCACATACTCGCCTTTTCATTTTTAAGAGTGTCATAATAGTTGAAAGAGCAGTTATCAGTCGCTCCATTTCTTCCTTAAAAGATTTATGTTTAAAGCTGTAATCTGCTTAATATTAGGGAGGGTGTGCAGGTTGTACCCTCAGTTAAATTACCGATAACCGTCCAAAACACCGAAAAGTCCTTAAATTGCTGTCGGACCGACAGAGAAGTTTACACACTTTTCACTCTCAGAGCATGTTTTCACTAAATCTTTGTTCGTTGTCTATTTAGGTTACCGATAATAGGAAGTATCAGACCATGGCTGGAATATTTGATGTTAGAATAAAGGAGTACTGAAAACTACAAAAAAAAAAAAAAAAGAAAGAAAGAAAAAAAAGGAAAAAATAATTATTTTGAGACTGGTAAAGAAAGACATTCCTTGTACAGGGCCCTGGTCAAGGCCAGGGCTGCAGGCAGAAAGGATCTACCGCACAAGATTTATCTTTAATTTTCTTTAGGGTGTAGCTATGGGCCTGGTTTTAAAGTCCTCGATCCATTGGGATTTGTTTGGCTGCTGCCCTTACCTGCAGGTAAATACACACACCACCAAATCTCCTGTTAAACTGAGGCGTGTTTACATAAAATCTTCACTCTGCTTAAAATCCCCGAGTTCCATCAGGGTTTTCAATTAAAATTCCAACAAAGGCAATCAAACAAAACCCCAAAGTATTCAAATAAATCCGGAAGGTTTTGACCATTCGGGTGTTTTTTGTCCCCCAATAAATTTTAGAGGGTTGTTTTTTTGTTTTGTTTTTGTTTTCCCATGGGACGGTGTCTTTTGGGAAAATAAGGCATTCTTGCAGCTCCCTTCCCGTGGAAGGCGAGTAACTGAGAGCAGGAGTAGTATGGAAAACTATTTAGTGTCTATGGAAATGGAAAAAGAAATCCTTCAACCAGGACAAACCATTACCTGTCCTCTCAGGATGGGGACGAGGGCTGTCACGACAACGCTTATTTAGCAGAAAGCCGGAATGATGACAATTCGTGTGTCTGGGGAAGGGTGAAGAACCAGGATATAGATACCCTGAGATAGTTGAGTGTCTAAATGCTTCTGGGACTGAATGTACGGGGCTGAGTCCGGGAGAAATACGGTGTGACGGCTGGTCCGGGCACTGGCACCGAGCTGGACTCCCGCCTGTTCCGGGGGCTGCTCACTGCGGGTGAAGGCTGCTCGGGAACTGGGGTCCCTGGTTTCTGGCGAGGGAGCTCCTCCGCAGCTTTGGGTGCCCCGTGGGAGTCAGCAACACCATGGCCAGGCCAGCCCAGCTCCTGGTCCAGCTCCTTAGCACCTCCCTGGGCTTTTTTTTCTTTTTCTATTTTTCCCTTTTCTTTTTATCTTTTTCCTTTTCTTTTCTCTCTCTCCTTTTTTTTTTTTTTTCCTTCCCCATTTTCCCTAAAGATAACAGCTAGGAGGTAAACCCCTGCCGAGTTTTAAGGGCCAGTACTTCATCCCCTCCGCGTTACCTGCTCATCGCCTTTCTGAGCTGGTTATTCAGGTTGAGAAGAACGGCACTTATCTGGGACACGTTTATCCTGTCCCTGCCGCTCTCCAGTCCTGATCGTTCCCCCTCTGCATCACCCAAAAACTGAAGGGAACCCCGATTCCCGCCGGTCGTTACATCCCACAGGCAGTGGCCAAGCTCTCTCTGCCGGAGGACAGGCAGGGGTGGCTCAAGGAGCACAAGGCAACGGCGCTTCCCCGCTTTCTCTGGGGGGATTTGGCGGGGGCGTCCCGAGAGTCCTTCCCAAACTAGTTCATAGTTGTTGCTGGGGGGCACTGGGAACACTGGGTGTCCTGTCCTCTCTGTGGGGAAGGTCCTGGGTTTCTTTGCCCTCTCCATCAGCTGGAAGAGGTGGGGAGCGGAGGGCTGAGGGGAGCCCACCAAAACCAGAGGAGAGGGGCGTGGGGAGAGTGGAGACCATCGAGATGCTAACGGAGTCACGGGCCCTGGGTTTGGGGGAAACAGGTTTGGGAGCCCTTTCTGAGCCCTGAAATGACCGTATCTCTTTTCAGAGGAATGCAATCCATTCCTCACTGATTAGAGATGATACTATGAAAGAGTCATTCCCCCTTGCCGGCCGGTAGTGAACGCAGTTATTTATGGCTTTGGGGTTGTTTTTGGGAAGCAAGGTAAAACAAACAAGGTGGAAACAGGGGGACACAACCCCCTTCTTTCTGCAGCTTCAGAAACCGTTTTTCGTGGGTAGAGAGCAAAAACTTCGGGTCGGGAGCCCTTGTAATAAAGAAATAGGCTAAAACAGATCTCGGGCCCTGAAAAGCCCCAGTGGGGACCAGCTCTTGACAGTCCTTGGAGGGAATTAACCGGGAAGTCCCCGCTGGCTTTATCCAAAGCCTGATGAAGTGACTGACAACCTTCCGGGTGAGCTCGGGTCCCTGGATCTGTGGGAACCTCAGCCCACCTTGACACCGCTGCTTAAATCACGGGGACACCGGGAGGTGTTAATGAGCATCAGTGAAGTTATCTGCGACTCTGCTGTTAAATTCCTATTTCTAGATGTTTTGGGGGTAGTGTTTAAGAGAAACGTTTAAGGCAGGACAAAAGCTGTGAAGCGATTTCTCCTTGGGTTTTATTTAATGATTTGGGAAAACGGGTTGCAAAGCATCAATTGCTGAGGCCCCAGGGGCATCTAGGAATTAAAATGTCCCTGGGGAGGTGGGCAGGGAGGCGGCTCTCGCCATCCGGGACAGGCCGGGAGAGAAGGTGGGTGATGGGAGCAGCATGGAGATGCTCCTGGAAAGGACGGAGCCTCGGCGCCGGCGGGGTGCGGAGAGCAGAGGTCGCAGACATGTGGCTTCCAAAAGAACATGCAGTTTTCCACTTCTCTCTCTCTCTCTTTTATTTCCCATCCTTCATCCCTGACCTGAAGCCAGGTAGGTCAGCTATTTCTCTTTGAAACTGCATTTCTTGTTGGTTGAATCGACTCTTCTGAAAGCAGCATCGCATCTGACCGACACCTGTGCTGCGGGTGGCAGAAATAGTTCTCTGTTCGTCTCTGCCCTCCTGTTTCTATTTTCCCTGTCCTTTCTTCTTTCATCAGCCATGCTGATGTCTTTTTTTTCCTCTCCACCCAGTGCCTCCCATTTACTTTATTTCCCTTTGCTTATTGATAGCCTCAAATCCATCCTCGGCCTCGGTCATCTCAATAGGGAGGAAAAAACAACCCCATTGGTACCGCAGTTTGGAGGGAAATATCATGTTCTAGTTTCTCCCGTGCCCGGGCTATGCGTTTTCGCCTTGTAATGCTGCACATCAATAAATAAATAAACGCACACAATTTTGTGAACACAACTTATGCTGAGGTGGCTGGCGAGGCCGTGCGCATCAGAGCTGCCGGGGCTGGTGACATTCCCCAGCATCTTCAATGTAAAACAGTCTCCCAGGCTGCGAAGTGTGATCCTTTAACGCGTTTTTAAAGTGTCAGAGGGCCGGGCCGCACCTTTAGACGTGAGGGATGGAGGGAAAAGGGCTTTATGCCTCCCCGCAGCTGGGCCAGCATCACGCGTGGGACTCGGAGGGTGGGTAAAGCCAGTGACACGCTGCAGCTTCTTCTTTCCGCGGTACATCTCGGGTGGGGGGTGTCTGTGTGTGTGTGTTTAACCCCCAGCACGTTTCCAGGAGATGCCCCGTTCCCGCGGCGCTGCCTCCCGCCCGCCTGCGCGCTCTCCCCGGTAGATGGAGCATCCTCATCGCTTTTCACCCACGGCCGG
>NW_010338369.1:0-650 GCF_000700745.2 Antrostomus carolinensis
AGTCAGCTCTGGCTGGCATCCCCTGGTGCTTCATTAATTAAAGAGATGTAGAGCAAAAAGGCAGCGGTTGCAGAAGTCGGTGCACGGGGATCCGCTCCGTAGCTGCCACCTAATTACTTAAATAGAGCAGCTGAGTTAATTTAGTGTCTGTGTGTGTGTGGATGCCACCGTGATGACAAGGGCCGGGTTGGCGGGTGTGTGAAGCCGGCACTCAGCGCTGGCAGGATGCGGGATGAGGTGTCTCTGGGCCAGCGCGGCACCGCACACGCCGGCTCCGATGGGGAAACTCTGGGCCAGCGCGGCACCGCACACACCGGCTCCGATGGGGAAAAGCCTTTGGCTCGGGAGTCCGACTTTGATTTTCTGACCATGAAATGCAGAAGTTCTTGCTGTGCCCTTGGCCAAGGAGCCCTCGTTGTTGCTTTTGTCGCTCAGGCTGAGGGAGTCAAAGCGGAACCTTTTGAAAACCACTCAGCCCTGGAAATAGCAGAACAGCTGACGCTGCTGGACCACCTCGTCTTCAAGAAGATCCCCTATGAGTGAGTGATCCCCACGAGTGACGAGGGGCTGTTCTGGTCACCCAGGGCTCCGTGCCCGCCCGCTCCCCCACAACCAGCCTGGCCCGGGCTGAACCCAGAGGCTGCAGAGGC
>NW_010338369.1:677-1535 GCF_000700745.2 Antrostomus carolinensis
CCAAGTTTGAGGCCTGACCTTGTGGTTTATCTGCTGGCCTGCCTGGGGTGATGGGCTCAGGGAGAGCCTCCCACATCCATCACACTTTCAACCTCATCCATGTGGTCCCTTTCCAGCAGCACGGGGGGCAGAGCCCCAGTGTCTGACCCGTGTGGGTGCAGGGGAGCTTGCAGGGCTCGGGCATCCCAGAAAAATGGGAAATCAACATTGACCTGAACGCTGTCGTTTGCAGAGAGTTCTTTGGGCAAGGCTGGATGAAGCTTGAGAAGAACGAAAGGACTCCTTACATCATGAAGAACACAAAACACTTCAATGATGTAAGTGCAGCCGCGGTGTGGGATGGGGAGACGGGCACAGATGAGGCAGCGCAGCCAACCCAACCCAACCCCAGTGTCAGCCAGGGATGGGGCTGCATGGGTTTGATCTGCTCCAGGCTGTGCCCCGTGGACGTTACGTGCCCTGGGGACCCGTTGCGGGTGGAGCACCTCCCGGAGCAGTTGCTGCTCATGGGGCTACTGCAGTGAAGGGAAATCTTTTGTAAAAAGTCTGTGAGGCTGGCGGGCGCGTGGCTGCTGTCCAGAGTTGTCCTGACACGTGGCTGGGACTGGTGTCTCCTCAAAGGTCAGTAACTTGATAGCATCCGAGATCCTCCGGAACGAGGAGATCAACGCGCGGGTGAGCTCCATCGAGAAGTGGGTGGCGGTGGCGGACATCTGCAGGTGCCTCCACAACTACAACGCCGTGCTGGAGATCACCTCCTCCCTCAACCGCAGTGCCATCTTCCGCCTGAAGAAAACCTGGCTCAAGGTCTCCAAGCAGGTGGGGACGCGGGGGTGACCCTGTCCTGGGGAGGGTTTG
>NW_010338369.1:1573-2647 GCF_000700745.2 Antrostomus carolinensis
CAGACACGTGCTTTGGAAAACCAGCTGGAAAATGGAGTGGAGGGTCTTGTAGGTGTTTCCCAGGAGGGAGGTGGCGTGTGAGCAGCTCAGACCCCGCGTTGCTGTTGGGTTTATTAATCCTGCACGTGCAGTTAAAGAACCTTTTTCTGAAGGGTCGTTGTAGCTGTACACACACACAGACACTTCTTAAACTGGTTTTCTGGGCTTCTTGGATCAATTAAGGGTGAGCAAAATTAATTCTTGTGCTATTTGGGATAAAAATAGCCTGTACCTGTGTGGTGCAGAGCCTGACGGAGGCCGGGGCTGCCGAGCCAGAGCCGCTGTGTGGGCTCCTCTGGATCTGGAACATCATCTGTTTTCCTGCAAAGTGATCAATCTGTAAACTCAAGCAGGCAGTGGTGGAGGTGGGAGGCAGGGGAGGGAAAGGAGCACATCTTTATTGTGTGCTGGAGGAACTTTGCTTTCAAGTGCTCGCTCAGGTCCTCTGGTTGTCACCAGGTGTGATGGCCGGGACAGAACTGGTCCCTGCAAGGGTGTTGAGCAGTGGGATGGGGGTGATGTCCCGCAGTGGCTGCGATGGGCAGGGTGGGGTGGGAGTAACCCTGCGGCTCTGCAGCTTCCCCCAGCCCCCTGGCCTTCCAGGGCCTTCCCCAGCCACACTCTGGGTTTCTTGCAGACGAAGGCTCTGATCGATAAGCTGCAAAAGCTGGTGTCGTCCGAGGGCAGGTTCAAGAACCTGAGGGAAGCACTGAAAAAGTGAGTGAACGATGGTTCTGCTGCGAGGGGGCTGCTCACCCAGGACCCTGCAGTGCTGGGGGACCTGGAAACCTGGATCCCACCCCACTCCCACCCTGCGGGCTGGGGCTCTGCTCATGAGCTCATTTCAGAGCTGGCACTGATGGGTGTCCCGTCCCGCCAGCACAGGGTAGCGGTTTGCAAAGCCCTGCTGAGAAACAAGCTGCTCCCTCGAGACGAGAACAAAAGGGATCACAAAGGGCAAATCATTGCCAGACGCCAGGAAACCTTTCACCCCTCACAGACTCATAGTTCAAACCCCCAAATGTGCCCTAATTA
>NW_010338369.1:2856-3079 GCF_000700745.2 Antrostomus carolinensis
GGGGTGGTTGGGGAGCAGGTTGCTGAGCTGCCGTGGAGCTGGTGTGTCCCCATGGGCTTGTGTGTCACCGTGCATGGCAGACACCCATGGGACATGTCGTGTCGGCAGCACATGGGTGTCCTCCCCAGGGGACAGGGCTGGGGTGTGGGGTGGAGGGTGCCCTTGGCGGGGGTCCCGCTGGCTGTGGGGGAGAGGCTGGGGGGGGGAGCGCCCGAAAGGTCGG
>NW_010338369.1:3190-3451 GCF_000700745.2 Antrostomus carolinensis
CACCCCAGGGGACCTGCAGCCTTCCTGGGGAGAGGCTTCCTCCTCTATATCAGAGAGAATCCTTCAGAGTCTGCTGACTCTGGAGTCCCACCCTCCTCCCTTCCCCAAAGCCCCCAATAAGCCCCCAGTTTTCTTTAGTATTTTTTTCTGGTTTGCTCCCCAAGTTGTGACCCCCCGTGTGTCCCCTACCTGGGAATGTACCTGACCGACCTGGCATTCATTGAGGAGGGGACCCCCAATTACACTGAGGATGGGCTGGTG
>NW_010338369.1:3626-4716 GCF_000700745.2 Antrostomus carolinensis
GCCGGGGTTGTCCCTGGTGAGGGATGTGTGGGGAAGAACCAAAAAAGCCCTTTGCATTGCGCTGCAGTTGAACGGTGCAGAGAGTGGAGTGCGGTTGCCTGGCTGCTGGTCACCCTCGGGGCGCGGGGACACGGTGCCGGTGGTGCCGGTGGTGCTGGTGGTGCTGTGAGCAGCCGCTGTGCTTTATCTCCTGACAGATTTCCCACATCCTACGAGAGATCCGCCAGTTCCAGCAAACCTCCTACAAGATCGAGCACCAGCCCAAGGTACGGCCGTGTCCCGCGAGCCGCGCGCTCCCTCTGCTCCTGCTCCTCCTGCTCCTCTCCCTCTGGGATCACAGTCCCTAAGCCTTCAATTTCGGGCAGCTCCTTTGGGGGAGAACGGATGCTGCTGTAAGAAATTTAAGACAGATATCACTGGCAGAACCAGTGCAGGTGTGGGGTTTGTGTCAGGCGAGGGAGCAGGCACTGGAGATGTGCAGTGACCTCCCGGCCCCTCTCGGCACGCGTGTGCCCTGCCACGCAGACCCTAAAGAGCCCCTCGCCCGCGCAGCGTTGCTGGCGGAGCAGAAGGACACAGCTTCCCACTGTCTGAGCCTTGGCCAGAGCAAACCAACACTGTCCCTGCCTGTCCCGAGTTCTGCACAGCCCTGTCTCCTCGCAGAGGTGGGACACAGCCGTACAGATGTTCCCAGACACTCTTGTGGGTGATGGGATGAAGCCCCATCTGTGTTGCTGGTGCTTCCCAGGCAAAGGCGCTGCTGCTGCTGCTCCTCTCACCGGCCAGGTCCGAACCCCAGGTGTGGTGTCTTGCCCTGGTGTGGGCTGTGCCCGTCTCTGGCATCAGCTCTGCACATGTGGGGGTTTCACCCCTTTGGCTTCCCCCCTCCCAGCCCTTTGCACTTGCAAACTGGCAAAACACGATGACCTTGGACTTCCAGCAGCAACTGAAAACATCAGCACCTGATCAACATTCTTCTCCTGACAAATCCCACACTGGAACCAGAGCACAGCTATTCCAGCTCCTGAGGAGACAATTAACTCCATCCCAGCAAAAACAGGACAGCACCCCATGCTGCTCACAGGGCCAG
>NW_010338369.1:4792-6202 GCF_000700745.2 Antrostomus carolinensis
CCTGCAGCAAGAACATCGTTCCCCACTTACACAGTGCCTTAATTATCAGGATTGTGTGTTCTCAAGGAAAGAGACTGAGAGATGTGAGAGAGAACTTGGAGTTCTCAACAGGAGGGAACTTGTGGCTGATAAAATAGTACCGGGGAGGAAAATGAAGCAAGAAGAGCTGAGGACGAGGCAAGACACTGCAACCCTGGGATGAGGGAAGCGTGTGCAATGCCCGTGTCGGTTGGCAGGAACTGCGGGCGCTTCTCTCCGACTTGTTCACTGCTCAGGCCTTTATCGTTTCAGAGAATCCCAGAACCCCAGACTGGTTTGGGTTGGGAGGGACCTTAAAGCTCATCCAGTCCCAACCCCCCTGCCATCAGCAGGGCTAGACCAGGTTGCTCAAAGCCTCATCCAACCTGGCCACAAACACTTCCAGGGAGGAGCAGCCACAGCTTCTCTGGCCAACCTGGGCCAATATCTCACCACCCTCACACCAAAGAATTTCTCCCTGATGTCTAATCTAGACCTATCCTCTTCCAGTTTAAAGTTTCCCAGTTTCAGCATGAATCGTGGCTGCAGCAGAGGTGAGTCCTGCCCGCTAACGGCTCGGCTCTCGTTTCTCCAGGTGACGCAGTACCTGCTGGACCAGTCGTGTGTGATGGATGAGGAAACCCTTTACGAAGCTTCTCTGCGAATCGAGCCCAAACTGCCTTCGTGAGGCGGAGCGGCGGCTGGTGCCCCCCACGCTGTCCCACCTGTAAATACCTCTTTGTTTCTGTTGGACGCCCTGGAGTGACTCCCACGTATGTGCTTCTCCAAGCGAACCGCCCTCCTGGTCCTTAGGCCGCAGTAGACCTCGCATCATCGTAGGATTTCCCGCATCGTTTTCAGGTTTCACGCATCGACACTTTGCCGGAGTGCCCGTTTCTTTTCGATGATGATGTTCTTTTTGTCATTTGTTCTTCTCGAGGGGGTTGGGGTGAAGCCGTGTGAGATCCCACGGGGCTGGCGGGCAGCACGGAGTGGCTCGGGCGCTACGGGCAGGAACAGCCCCGGGCAGACCCGGTAAGGCGAGGGAAGAGAACACATTGGAGTTGATCCGTCCGTGGGACGTTGCCCTCTCACTCTGTGCCACCCCCGGTGCCGGGGGGTCCCTCGGCCGCTGCCCCCGGTCCCTCCTCAGTCGGGAAGATGGAAACGTGTCCCCGTGACTCCTCGCTGCGTACGGCTCATGACAAGCTTCTGTTGATATGCTCTAGACGCGTATACCTTGTGCCCACTCTGAGTAACATGACGTAGAGTTTAGCCAACGATGACCGAGTGTTTTTATTACATATACTGTAATCCTGTCTAACCACCTCCTAGCAGGAATATAGTAATGTAGTGCTTATTCTGTGAATATTACCATGGATTTTTTACATT
>NW_010338369.1:6326-6563 GCF_000700745.2 Antrostomus carolinensis
AACCAACACAAACAAAGCGAACCGAACGGATCTCAGCGTACAGCTTGTTTGGAAAAATATTTCCTTTTTTTTTCTTTTTTTTTTTGTAAAAATATATGTTTCCTGATTACCTCTTGCTAATAAATCTATTCTATCTCAGGGTGAACCGCGGCTTGGCACGTTTTTATGGGCGGGTCAGCGCTGGACCCGCAGACACCCCCTTAAACCCCCCCCACCCCGGGGAGGGGATGCCACGCC
>NW_010338370.1:0-12093 GCF_000700745.2 Antrostomus carolinensis
GGAGGGAGAGGCCGTGAGTGTAGGAGCCAGTGCCTTTCGTTCGGCCTGTCTCCAGCGCAGGCCCCAGGCCCCAGCCCCGCAGGCAGGGCCGCCCTGGCGAGGTGAGCTGAGGTGAGGGGAAGCGAAGCGGCCGTCGTCTGCCTCGGTGCCGTTTACTGCTGCGGGGCGTTGCTGTGGGGCAGGGAGCTGGCGCTGTCTACAGTGTCGTTTGCTCCCTAGGCAGCCCCAGCCCTGAAGGAAGCACCTTGTGTCCAAGACAAGTAAGTGTGGCTAGGGGGGAGATAGGCCTTTCTGGGGGGACTTGGTGGGCTTATCTTCTCTAAGAGGCCTACCCATTATTTGTTCTTCTCTCCTAAGTATGGCTTTAGAGTTGGAAAAAAAAAGGGTCAAATCACCGTCATTTTCACAACTCAACTCTTGCTACAAGTCCCAGAAGAAGCAAGTGTGTCTGTTCTTTTCCCTCAGTTTACAGAGGTAACGTGTTTCTTATGGTAACACACAAATGACTTTAAATTCCATAAAAATTTGATGGATGAGTTTTGTCCTTTCGATTCAGGAGAAAACACAGGATGTTTCCTTGTGTGCCTCTTTCAAACAAAGGATGCACGTTCCCAGAGCCTCTGGATATACAGAAAGGTGGCGGCAGTATTAGCAACTTAGGTGTGCAGTTTGTACTTAAGTCTTTTTCTTGCTGCTGTGTTTAGTTTTTATTTGTCCCAGAAAAGGTTGCTTTTAAAGTAGTATTTTAAAACGGGGAAAAAAAAAAATCAATTTTTAAAATCCATGTATTTCTCTCAATGTCTTTCTGTTGCTTTGAAACCTAAGCTAGGGATGTTCTTTTCATGTGTTGTTTTAGTAGAGAGCAAGTGTTGGAATTTGTAGGTCACCATTCATGAAAGTAAATTTCAGTAAGGTCCTTTAGGTATAAAATAGGTGAAACGATGGTAGCCATATACTGAATTACAGGTACTTGTCATAACATATAAACAGTTATTGGGCAGAAATATTTTGTTATGGACGGAATGCAGATGCAGAAAACTGGCAAAGTTTTGGTGGAGGTGTAAACAGTGACCACTAAACAGAGGAATGCTGCCGAAAAGCCAACGATAAAAAACACTGCATGACCCTAAGTTTTACCAAGATAGGAGAGCAAATTAGCTTCGCACAGTTGAGAGGTGGAGTTTCTGTTCCCATCTCTTCCCCTCTCTCCATGTGGCCTGATATGAATTCCCTTCTCTTATCTCTGGGTTTCATCACTGTTGGGTCAACTGATTTAAATCACTAATATGGCAGAAAATTGATTACTAGAACTGCAGAAGAACTCTTCCAATTTGGTGAGTTGAATCAGCTTGTGGATAGGATTTGACAAGTGGCAGAGCCAGAACAAAGGGTGGGGAACAGAACTGACCAGAGAGTAAGGAGTGAAAGAAGAGCAGAAGGAGTTTGAATTTGGAAAGCAGTGGGATAGGAATGCCCTTTCAGTGACAGTGAACAGTTAGGTCGGCTCAGCTGCAGGTCAAATTGCAGTTCTAAGAGAAAGGAAAAAAAACAAATTAAAAACCCCAAGGGATTCTGTAATACATTTCCTAACTGAAGCAACTTCCAAGAGTCCAAACTTCAGCAACCTACTTCAATCAAAAGGAATAACAGTGGTTTTAACACAGTTTGACAAATAGATTGCTATTTATCCTGGTGTGTGGTCTTGAGATTTTTGTGAAGCTTTACTGAAAAGTGGAAAATCTCTAAAATTCAATTAATTAGCTTTTAACACCTCACAAAGGCACTGAAAATAATGAGAGTTTTAAAGTAGTTTGTGTTGCTCATTATTAAGTGACATTCCATATCATATTGTTCACATGTGAACTATATTAAATAGAGGCATGTAAATGATGCTCCCCTAGTACTTTTTTTGAAACCAAAGTGTGTATGACAACAAGTAATATTTAAATATCCGAAAGTAGCATAAAATAAAAGGCTACATGGAAGAATGATAATAAGAACATATTGCTTTGTGCTGAATAGGGAACATACTGGTGTTGAGAGAAGACAGTGCAATTTTCCTGCTCTTCTGCTTTTATAAAGGCTAATGTTGCTGACTGGGAAAAAAAAATATCCAATGATTGTAAATCTACCAAAGATTATTCATAGTGAAAGAGAGACCACCTCTTCTCTTTCTCCCCTCCTCCTTCCCCTGACATCCATTCACTCTGGAGTCTTTTTAAGGTGGCTTTCACTGTCTCATCCTCCTGTAATGGAGGATTTTGCTGTGTCCCTTTGAAAGAGATGTGTACAATAAAAAATCCCTGAGGATTTGCTTACCAGATTGTCACATCTGACAGTTCTGATGATGGTTGTGTGATATATTTGCTACCTTTACCAGAAGCAATCCCTCCCTCCTATTCTGCCTGCTCTCCATTTTATTTCTCTCTCAGGAGCTGCAGAGAAGGTGAAAATGGAAATGCTTGGTCATCATACTCTCAGGTTAGGTTAGGGAAAAATCAAGATGGAAACAAAAGTGTTAAAAGAACCAAGTCTTCATCAACTGGGCAGTGTGCTTATACAGCATCTAAATTAAATTATTCATGGAGTTAGCTGTGCAGCATGATAGGAAGAGGAAATTTAGGAAAAGCCTGTAGTTAGGATGAAGCAGCCATAGAAAAGAGGGGGAAAAAAATCAATAAGACATTATTTCCTTTCCTCCTCTGTAGAATAAGTTTCTGTCTGGCAAAATGATCTTGTGAATACATGGCAACAACCATTACATGCAGCCTTTTCCAAAAGGTAACTGTGAACAGCAACTGATGCTAATGATGTCTAGCAAACATAAAAGCCTAATTTTCTCCCACCTCACCCAACCTGTAGTTATTTATGCAGGCACATTAACCATAAAGTCTTCCCTGGCTATTAAACTGGAAGTTTTAAAGTATGTTTTCTCACTCAGAACTGCCATTCTGATTTGATAGTATCTTATACCCAGTCACTGTTACTCTTGCAGAGGTAGCTGTGACTGTACACGGCAAATGACGATAATGAAGAATCAGGTCCATCGACTATAATGAGAAATAACATTGTTTCAGCTGTTGATTGTTAGCAACAGTTTTAACTTCAAAAAGCATTATCAGTGGCTTAACCACATGCATACGTAAGGACAAACTATGAGAACATCTCGCTGGCAAAATAACGAAGTTTCCTAATACAGGTGAGGTCTGCATCCCTCTGAGCTGCCCTGGGTGATGCCAAAGCACAGACCCTGAGAGGGAGTCAGCTGTGTAGCTGTGAGCTTGCTGTGCTGTGCTGACCGAGGAGGAGCCAGCGGGGAAAGCCACGTCCTTGGGCACAGCTGGCTAGTGTTCGCACGGGTGGAGTCTTGGTTTCTCTCATATTCTGTACCCTTTTGGTTTCTGATGTGCTTTTGTTATTCTGTACCACTCTACTTGTTCCCAACATAGGGCTGTTTGTTGGCTGTCTCTCTTCACGTGAAAACTTTTGTCTGAGTTAGCATTGCATGAAATCCAAAAAGTAATGGGCCAGCTTCTCTGTCTGCTTGTATTGTCAGTGGCAAAATACTATAAAATTGGTTGAGAATTTAGAAGGCATTTTTTTCATAAGCCTATGGAAATGAATTGTTATAGTTCAATTACATTTGAAAGATCCATTTTGGGCTGTTAGAGAGATTTTGCCTTTAAGGCAAAACTGGCTTCTTAGCAATGTTGACCTTCTTGAAAGCAAAATCATAAAGGTCATAGCGCTCACTACATACTAGTAGTTCACTGTGCAGAAAGCAGCTCTTTGAAAAGGCAGCAATGCAGAAGCAGGATACACAGAATATCCAACAAGATGTTTTGTTGCCTTTGGCTGTAGTTTATGAAAAAGTACAAAACTAAACCTTAAAAAGAGAAAGACAAGTGTGATTTGCCATTATTTCTTGATCTGAATTTGTGTGCAATTAGTATTCAGAAAGCATTCGTGAAGATGGTAATGATTTTTGAAAGTGCCTTTTTTTGTAGTGTTAACATCTAGCCATCTGAAACTTAAAGTTGAAAGTGAATTGCTGATTATTTTCTTGTTTACAATGTTCAAGTTATTCTGTCAGGAAATGAAGAAATACTGTATGGCTTAGCTGAATAATTGACAATAGCACAAATTGCAACTTGATGACGTCAACACAGAATTAGTATTTCAATCTGTATGCTGAAATTTGTTAATATAAACTGTACGGATAGTACTTAGGAATAACAAACATGTCTCAAGAGGCTTAATAGGATTAATCCATAAGAAATATTAGACTATGACCAGTTTTGTGTGTCACATTTCTGGTTTTTTGTTTGACCAAGGATTAGTCTTGTTGTTAAACGAATAATGTTTTTTGCTGGTTGGTAATACAAGCTCTGCAGACCACGCAGCAATGTACCACTTCTAAATTTATTTTCTACATACTGCATTGTAAATTTTTAAGAATGTGCAGGGCTAACAAATTTTATGAAGCAGAATATTGTGGCCTGCTGCAAAGGAGACAAAGACTGTTTTATTTCACAGAGCCAATGTTTTAGTTCTTTGATCTATATTTGTTACCATTCTGCAGCAGATGCAGCAGAGCACCTTAAACATATGTTGAAGTACTCCTTTGAATTTACTTGGAATCAGTGGAATTTAAAATGTGCTTTACATGTCTGAGTGATGATTAAAAATATGTTTGCTATGCATTTATAGGAGATAACTATGCGGGATCTGATCAGCCAAGAGCTGAATGCTGTTACTTTCCACTGGGGGACCAGGTATATTCCCTCTCAAGGCACATTCAGCTTTTTCAGGGCTATGTGGTGTAAGTATGATTGTTCCTTTGGTTTGAGAAGGATAATTCCTTCAAAGAGAGAAATATCTTAGTATTTTTTTTTAATGCGATAATGTTTATTCAGAAAAAAAATATATAAATTATTTCTCCGATTACCGTAGAGACAGTCAGCAGCAAGCACTTTCTTGTGTGTGATTTACAATTGTGCTTCTTTAGTCAGTTCTTTACCTCAGGGAGCTGAGTGTCTGCTTCTCAAGTAGCTTGTTTGCTTTATAGTGGCCTTTTGGTTGTCAGATGGCATGGCTGCTTCGATAGGTTACCATAAAACGAGGAAGGATGTGTATTTGTGGTGTAGTGGCTGGTTTATGCATATTGTTTCAAGGTATCTGTGAAGAAATTTGTATTTGCTTTGTCTTCAGTAGGAATAAGGTAAAATATCTTCAATTTACTGCAGAGTAAGAGCGTTCATAGAGACAGTTACTGCAGAGTAGGTAAAAAAGTATAAACCTGTACTCAGGCTACCTTGCAATAATTTATGTAAACATGCTCTTCTAAGCAGGGGCTACTAACTGTCACCTAACTGCTCTGTTGTGTGGTCTGAGAATATCTCATCTACAGGACTTGGTTTCTAATTGATCATTTCTTTCTGGCCCAGTCCTTGGGTGATATTTTGAAAACTATTTATAAAAACCTTAAAAGGTGCTAATATTTTAAAATTCAGAGTCCTCCTTTGAAGACACTGAGCGTTTTCAGCTGGCCACCTAAGTAAGCATCCTAGAGTGCTTAGCTTGGAAAGAAATATTCTAGTTATGTGAGTATTGTATTAAATATATTGGGTTTAGGTTTTCATCATCTCCGTGGCTTCATGATCTTGAGACCTACTCCCATTTTATCCTGCCTCTGCTCAGGGGAGATTACTTGTATTGTTACAGGTTTTGTTAATTGCCAAAAGACATCTCTATTTTCATTTTGCTATCCATTAAAAAGCAAAAACCTTAGAATATGTTTTATTTATTTGCACAAACCAATGTCATTCCCTCTGTTTTTCCCATTAAAAGGTTAGTCATTAAAGGTCTACAGAGTTCAGACCTTCCTTGTACACTTCCTTAAACTACTGGGTTAGAAATTGCTATTTTAACTAAGTGATGCATTGTTTCATATATCAAAACATGGAAGATACTCTGTTCTGTATTTCTCTTTCTATGGATTGTGAATAATAACCCTGTTAAAGTTTATGTCCTTTTCAGTAAAACTGCCTGTTAAGATCATCCTCAGAACTGCATAAATAGAAGATTTTGGTTACTGTTATCAAGTTATGAATGTAAGACTACCCTATACTCTACTCTCCATGAATTGATAGAAAAATGTAGCCCAAATAGAAAATAAACAAAAACTGGTAATATGGAGAATTGCCTTAGAATGGCCTCACAGTGTCTTAGGATGGTTTTTTTTAAAAAAAAGTTATGAATGTGATGAGAAGGGAAATCCTGGCAATGAGAGTTTTCACTTGAAAGCAAGCCTTAAAGAAATAATATATTCAGTACACAGAATTTTAAAGGTTCTTTAGAGTGGAAAGAAGCCGGGCTGTTTTGGGGAGGTTTTTTTGACTTTTATTTAAGTTCTGACAAAATCTATCCTGATGTTGTATTAAGGCATGTTAGCTACAAAAACAATTAGCAGTACTGCACCCAGAGTGTGAAGATGACGTATTGTCCAGACACATTTTTAAATTGCAAGGCAGTATTTTAAAAGTGTGTGGGGGGGGGAAATCAAGTAATGAGTGGAGAAAATTGTGTCTCAGGAACAGGTATTTGTAGCTGTCCTTGAGATAAACAGAGTAATGGGACAGGGCCATGTGATGGCCCTTTGCCTGACTGGCTAAAAATAAACACTGTACACACTTCATATGCATCTCTTCCTTTAATGTGTGGGAGGAGAGAAAAATCCACACAGGAGCAGATGCTCCACTCTTATCCCTTCCACAGCACCCTCCCAGGTTCTTATCCCTGCCCTTTGCTCAGTGCAGCTACGCTGAGGTGAAAAGCCTCTGTTTAATTCTTCATCCTTATATGATGAGAGCAAGTCTATGAATGTGGCTGAGGACTAATTGGTCTTTTAAAATATTGTTAATTTTATCTGCATTTAAAAGTATGTGATTCAGGCTTTTATATAAAAAGAAACAACACCCAAACAAAAATATCTTATACGTTTGTTTACTCACAATAAAAGAATCCTGCACCTCGTAGCTAATAAAAACAATTTCTCATTACTTTGGTAATAATCTTGCCAGGCTAAAGAAAAAGGATCAAATCTCACCTCAGGGAAGTACCATGCTATGAAACTGATTCGCAGCAAGAATATCTGAGTGAGTAGAAGTATCAAAGAAAATAAAGGAAAGAAAAATTCTTGTTTTATTCAACATGGCATATTTTATAAAAAATTCAGATTTCTTTGTCAAAAAAGTGTTTGTTGATAATTGTCCAGCCTTCTGTTTCTCACTGGGAGCTGGTGGGTTTGGTTGAATTTTTTTTGTCCAAATTCTTTGCAAACTGCCAATGTAGCATAAGGTGATGATTTATAGTGGAAACTTGCTGACCCTTGACTGCAGCAATATGGTAAAAGTATTTTAGCTAGGTACTCTGAAGGCTTTGAAATGAGTATTGATGTTTATTAATGCGATGTTCCACTTTTTGGAAAGGGATTAACAGTGGCAGTGCAGTTGAAGAATTTGTCTGGTTCACATCACATTACATTCAGATTCATCTGAAATCTCTGACTGCTTTGGGTTGCTTTTGGACAGACACTCTAAATTCTAGTCAGGAATGTTAAGGGCTTGTTGCACAGCTATATGGATTCAGTGGTGGTGAGGCACATCATGGGGTTGATCCCTCCCTTGACTTGAACTAATCAAGTGAAAACCAGAGGTATTGCAGCCATGCAAAATGATCATGAAAGGATAGTCAAGCACAGAGATGTTCTGCAGGTTGTTTCCTCTTATTCATTCACTGCTTCAGCACGTGAGGAACACAGAAGCCAGGTACTGTGCTAAGAGTACATCTGTCATGATGATTACCTTATAGAGACCTTCCAGTACCTGAAGGGGCCGACAGGAAGCCTGGGGAGGGGCTTTTTACAAGGGCAGTTAGTGATAGAACAAGGGGAAATGGCTTTAAACTGGCAGAGGGCAGGTTTAGATTAGATATTAGGAAGAAATTCTTCACTGTGAGGTTGGTCAGACACTGGCACAGGTTGCCCAGAGAAGCTGTGGCTGCTTCTCCCTGGAAGTGTTCAAGGCCAGGCTGGATGGGGCTTTGAGCAACCTGGTCTAGTGGAAGGTGTCCCTGCTGATGGCAGGGGGGTTGGAACTGGATGATCTTTAAGGTCCCTTCCAACCCAAACCGTTCTATGATTCTGTGATCCTATGACCCTTTTTTAAGATTTATGTTGATCTTTGTGTTGGTCTTCCCCTCATGCTTGTGTCAGGATAGAGTCCACTGTCCAAGCAGTTGCTCTCATTCCCACTAGATCCCTGCCCTCCCTCAGTTCAAAAGAAGTGCTAACTAATGTGACATTGAAGCACTCGGATCAAGGGTAGACTTCCTGAAACCACCTTCTCTGGGCAGTGTCTGTTAGTAAGAGTGATTCGCAGTAACAAATCTGCAGTGTGGAACAGAGCCAGAGAAACCATGAAGAATGAAAGACATCCAGACTAGCTAAGCAAATTGGATTGCATGGGGGAAAGACAGGAGCGTGCAAGGAATTAAGATAGACTGTTCTTGAAAAAAAAAATACAGAACCTTTGTCAAGTGTTCTGTCAATCCTCATTTCCAACTGTTTTGACTGCATTTCTTTCATTTTCAGGCATCTCTTAGGACCTCTGTGATGATGATACCAGTTATCTGCCACTACTATATTAAGGAGATGTTTCTTCCAAAATGATGGGAAGTGATGTCATTCTCATAACAAAGTCATCACTAGGCTTCAGAGTCATTGTGGTGACTTGTAGGACTAAGCATTCCAGCAAAGCTGTCAGTGCAAACTCCAAAGAGGTTTTTGGTTTGCATGTGAAAGATTATCGTAGACTTTGGTATGTATGAAAAAAATAGTCTGTTCCATGGAAATTCTGCATTCCAGAGAGGCAAAATCAGTAGAGTCAGTGAGGAGAGAGAGAGTATGGTGATCCAATGGGATTAGAAGTGTACAGTGTGAGATTAGGAGCATAATTACACTACATAGTGAAGTATGGTATAGAAATAATTGATCTAATCATCACTAAACTATTTTCAGAAGTTAATTAGTACAGCCACATTATTTTGGCATTAAATACCTGTTGAAGAAGACTGGCTGTTGTGGTGACAGGACACACGGACTTGAAAGGAATGTCCTAACGTATCTGTACAGCTCTTGGAAGCAGAGGATGTGGGTATAGAGTGTCTGCAGCACACTGCACTGGCTGGCACGGTGTCCCCATCAGCTTCAACCTCTTCACATCGCATACCACATTGTAAGATGGATGTGCTGTAAAAGAGCTTGACTTGATTAGCCAGGCAAAATGAATGAACAGAAGGTGTGATTTCTTTCTCTGAAGGTACCACCAGAGAGGCAAAAGCTCTGTTTAAACGAAGGGACAGTGTTAGTAGAGAGCATAAGTCATTGACTAACTAGGAATACATTGAGTTTAAAAAGCAAAAAGGATTTTCTGCTGGGGCAGAGATGCTTTGGGACTGTTATCTGATTGAGTAATTCTGAAAAGGGATTGGGTCAGTTTCTAAAAGGGATTAAGTCAGACCATTGCGAGTGCAAGAGTGGGTCATTTGCAGTGATTCAGGAGTTTGCTTCTAGTCTTATGTTCCTGTGTCTCACAATTCTGTTCAAGTGGCAGAATCAACAATAAATTCCACTATTGAATGATCTGTGAAGAGCAGGGTCCTAATTATAACCTTGTGGAGTAATAATCTGCTCTTATCTTTGTACTTATATTTCAACTATTGCTGTATATGTATATTTCAGTTAAGAGAGTTGAGGGGCGAAGCGAGTGGGTTCTCTGGTAGCCAGGGTGTATAACCTTAAAAATGCATAGGGCATTAGGCTTCTTCAGTTGTACAGTTATTGAAATAATTTTGCTTCATCCTGATTCTTTTTAAATAAGTGATAGAACCAGGGAGATCCTGGTCAAATCTCTTGTAAAAAACATGGCAAACAAAATGCATCATGATTTCAGTCATTCTAGTCATGAGAAACTGCGAACTGCTGAATTCAGCCAGGTGAAAAGTCCACCTAAGTGTGTGTCCTGTCTTAGTAAGTAGATACTTATGGAAAAACTGTACAGGGGCAGTCATGCTTGCAGTGATTTTTCCATAGTGCTCTTCTAGCCTTCGGTGGCTAGGAGACTCTTTTGTTTAATAGTTACTGCTGACCTACTGAATGGAACTACTGAATTCATGAAGTCATGATTTTTTTGATCCATGTGCAGTTTGGGCCTCGCAATATCTGATGAAAATGAGTTTAGTTTATTAGTACCAAAAAATGTGCATGCCTTCCAATATTTATATTATGAAAACTAGTGAATAACTGTTCCCAGCTCACCTTTTCCATAAAATTAATGACTCAATACACCTCTACCATATCCTTCTTCGGATGTTTTTCTAACTCTACTATAACCTTTTTGACAATGGAATGACTTAAACTGCATATAGTATTCATAAGGTGTCTGTGGCCTGAATATATATACAGTGCAGACTTTCTGCATTTCTTCTCTGTTAATTTCTAAATAGTTCCTAAATTCCTGTTTGTTTCTTTAAGAACCAGATGTTTTCAAATTTCTTTCCTGGTGATACTGACTAACAACCCATGTATATGTGCATTTCCCTTTCCTCTCTTGATGTGCATTGCACTTACCAAACAGCCTCTGGCATTTTATCACCCATTCAGTATTGAACCATCCTCTGAAGCTTTTCATAGCCAGCTTTAGATTTCCTCCACCTAATAGTTTTGTGTCATCTGATTTTTTTTCATAGCCAGCTTTAGATTTCCTCCACCTAATAGTTTTGTGTCATCTGATTTTTTTTCTTTGTCTGATTATGTGTGTACTTTCCCACATCATTTATAAATATATTGAAGGGCCCAGATCTCTCAGTTGAGCCTATGTCAGTGAATCCTGGTAATTTCTTAGTGTGAATATTTCTTTATGAAGAAAATAATCAAGCAATATAAAATCTGACCTATAAAAATCACTCATCCTTTTTTTTTCCCCTCTTCCTAAAATAAAGTTTTATAATTTTCGTTTCATTGTTTATTTACTGCATAAGTAGTTGCATTTTTGATTCATTTTCAGGTTGTAGTTCTGCTTTTCAAAGGATTCCTAGGATAATGGGAAAACAAACCAACAGAAATTCACTGCTATTTGATCATTTAATTAACACATATGTTGAGTTTAATGGCTCTAATTAACACTTTTATTTCATCAGAGTATGGGATTCTGGCACATACTGACAATTGAGAGTGATTGTCAGGAAAAATTATGTAAAAGAAACTGTTCTTTTTATTTTTTTAATGTTAGCATGTAAGGGTTGTCTTTTACTGTCTACAATCTTCTGTTGGCTTTATCCACTATGCTTACTTATTAAGCTATGAATACCTGCAAATCCTTTAAAGGATTAACTGTATCTGCCTGCTAAGCTTTCCAAGGCAGTTAAAAATAACTGCAGGCTGATTCTACTGACACACTAAAAATTGGACCTACTCTACATTTTATGCTGCATTTACTGCTGCTTTGACAGATGTAATACAGTCTGGAGGTACTTAAACCTTCTACAAAGATTCAGGATGACCAAGTGCTCTCAAACTCCCATTATAACCAGCAGCTGTTTTCCCTTACAGCCCATAGAGAATCAGCATTGGCTTTGTCTCGTGAAAAATGACAGTGACCAAGGACATATAAGGTGGAAAAAGAAATTCAGCTTAAACCAACGCGTGAAATAAAGGCATCCTTCTCTGTACAAAAGGCCATGACTTTAAGGTGGTCTGACAAGTTCCTGCAGTGCAGTCCTTAATGTATGATATGGCTTCTGCTAGCTGCAGTCATTGAATGAAAATGTGACTCTTTTCCACATTTACAGAATAATTCTTATATTCTAATACAGTATAAGCATGAAGGCTGGTTGCTGCTAGATATTATTAGGAAGGGAGCCAAACAGATGAAATTCACTATAGTGGGGCCTTACAAGGAATGCATGAGAGTGAGTGCATGACACAGCAGTACATTAAAATGTGCACTGACTACCTCTATGCTATTATTCCTG
>NW_010338370.1:12132-24086 GCF_000700745.2 Antrostomus carolinensis
TTCCTTGGTCAAAGAATGGAAATTGAGACAAGGCTTTTCACTTTTAATTGTCTTTTGCCAGGTATTTTCTCTCTGATATCTTGTACTGGTACAATAGAAATTCCAGGTTGCAAAAGGGTATCATACTTGCTGGTATTTTCTTGCTGTCAAATGACAGTATACCTGATGTGGATCATTCTAAAGTGATTCCTACCTTCCTTAACAGATTCTTTAGGTTCCTGCAAAAGAGCATGTTAGAGTGTATGTAACAGCTGAAACTGGTTCGAGCAGTTGGAAGAGCTGAAGGAACACAACGGGCATAAAGCTACTTTGCTCTCAAGTGATAGGCCTGAGGCTAAGTAACACTTAGGAGGGTGCATGAATCCTGTGTTTGTTCGGAGATGATGAAGGAGGAATATTGAAAACCAAATGCAGTGAGATGTAGGTACTCACAGGGAAAACTCTATCAGCAACTGTCATTTATGTTTGCAATCCCAAACATAAATACAGACTGGGTGACGAGTGGATTCAGACCAACTCCGAAGAGAAGAACTTGGGAGTGGTGGTGGATGAGAAGCTGAACATGAGCCGGCAATGTGTGCCTGCAGCCCAGAAGGCCAGTAACTGTATCCTGGGCTGCATCAAGAGAAGCGTGGCCAGCAGGTCGAGGGAGGTGATTCTGCCCCTCTACTCCGCTCTTGTAAGGCCCCACCTGGAGTGCTGTGTCCAGTTCTGGAGCCCCCAACACAAGAGAGACATGGACCTGTTAGAACAAGTCCAGAGAAGGGCCACCAGGATGATCCGAGGGCTGGAGCACCTCTCCTATGAAGACAGGCTGAAAGAGTTGGGGCTGTTCAGCCTGAAAAAGAGAAGGCTCCGGGGAGATCTCATAGCGGCATTTCCAATACCTGAAGGGGGCCTACAAGAAAGCTGGGGAGGGACTTTTCATAAGGGCAACTAATGACAAGACAAGGGGAAATGGGTTTAAACTGGCAGAGGGGAGGTTTAGATTAGATATTAGGAAGAAGTTCTTCACTGTAAGGGTGGTCAGACACTGGAACAGGTTGCCCAAGGAAGTTGTTGATGCCCCCTCCCTGGAAGTGTTTAAGACCAGGCTGGATGAGGCTTTGAGCAACCTGGTCTAGTGGAAGGTGTCCCTGCTGAAGGCGGGGGGGTTGGAACTGGATGATCTTTCAGGTCCCTTCCAATCCAAACCATTCTATGATTCTATGATTCTATCTTTTTAGTGCTTAGAACAGTACAATGTGATAGCACAGAGCAAAGCTAGTGAAATTTTGGGGACTGTAACTCTTCATGTTTGTATAAAAATAAGTGCTAACTGTTACTCAGGTTAAAAAATAATAAAATCACACAAAGTAATGTTGCTTTCTTTTCCTGATTATTCTTTAATAGTTCAGTGCATTTTAAATAGCTTGTTAGAAATCTTATCTTTTCTAACAGAGCTCTACTCCAAAAATAAATCCATTCCACAATAGTAGGCGTGGTTGGAGAAGAACTTTTTCTGCTCCAGCTATTGCTTGGAGGTTGCTGATATATGCCATATAAATAAGTAAATCTCTATTTTACTGAAGTTAACATATTAATGTAATGTGTGAAAGAGACTTATTAATGTAATGAGGCAACTGTGATAGACCAAATATTTTATAGACTGTTGCCTGGAGATAATACCTTTCTTTATAATTGCCCTCAAGGAGATTTAATAAAGAATTTTAATTAACATAATACACTAGAGTATAACATAATTAATGCTTCTTATCACTAATTTGTCAAATAGAAACAACGATACTATCTATATAAGATGACATTCTGATAGATTTTCTCCAGCTTAGTAACATTTTCAGCAACTTTACTTACTAACTTCATACCTTGTCCCAGTAAAGTTAGTTCCTGAAGTTTGTTGTCAGGTAGAATGTTTTCAGAATCTAAGTGGATAATCTTTTTGCTTATACAGTGTTATCATAGAATCATAGAATGGTTTGGGTTGGAAGGGACCTTAAAGATCATCCAGTTCCAACCCCCCTGCCATCAGCAGGGACACCTTCCACTAGACCAGGTTGCTCAAAGCCTCATCCAACCTGGCCTTGAACACTTCCAGGGAGGAGCATCCACAGCTTCTCTGGGCAACCTGTTCCAGTGTCTGACCACCCCCACAGGGAAGAACTTCTTCCTAAGTTATCTAGCAGTGCAACAACTGAAGAACCGAACGTTGCCGTCTTTGATTGGAACAATGGCTCATCAAAATCGGTACGTAGGATGGAAGGACTAAAAACCAAAATAATCCTCTCCTGTTTCTCAGTTAATACAATATGTTGGGGTGGAGAAGGTTGGCCTTGTGCATTTAGCAAATGCTTCCAATGAGCTGTCCAAAATGAGACCAAACTCAATTGATTTGTCTCTGCTACTCCAGCTCTGTGTGTATGGGAAGTATTGGAGCTATGTTAATAATAAAATTAGAATGAAACAGAGATAAATCATACACACTGTCTCTTGCTGAAAATATGACAAGTCATTTATCTTTGATTTTATTATTCTTTTGCATGAGTCAATATAAAACTTTTGCTAACATGTTTTTCACAACATTTACAGATTAAAAGTAGTTGCCTAACTCAGTTTCTGCTTACAAACTTAATAACAACATGCTTATATAAAACAGACTATGATGGTGATATCTTCAGCTACATACTGGCGTAGCTCCAACTGCATAGCTGTTGACTTCGTGAGGACTTACATACAAACTTAGTTAAGCCCATGCTTAACTGCTTTGTCAGTCTGTCTCTCTCTCCCTCTCTCATTGCTATTAATATAACATAAAATCTATGAAATTCAGCTCATGCTGGCATACAAATGAATGTTCAGCTGTTTCTATATGTTTTGTGTACCCAGAAATGTGGTTGATTTGCTCTTGTTCCATGCCTGAAGAAAAGGCTGGTATAATGACGTACTGTATCCACTGTGAGTGGTTGCTCTGGGTGTGAGCGTGTGTGTGTGTATATCTCTTCTCAAAGGCGATGTGTGGGCCTCTTGTCTAACCAAAACTTCTGTCATCAGACAGACTGCATTTTGGAATAAATCCTTTCTAGTGAATCTGCTCCCAAACTCATGCTTTTTGCAGTCAATGTAAATGAAGTGAGTCCTCTTCTTTTGTGGCTTTTGATTTAAATCACTTAATGTTTATCATAGATACTGATACTTGTTTTGCATTGTGTTAAAAAACGTTTACAGCAAAATATTACATTAGTAATGATAGCAAAGATTTAGAAAGTGAATTGCACAAGAGCTATTTTACAGCCTGAAACTCGCCTCTTATACAAAACAAAAGTTAATACACAAAGGGAAGTATAATAAAATCATGGCGGTAGGCAGTGGCTTTAATAAACAGTGTAGGTTTTTCTCATACTTAATAAACTAAGATTTTACTATAAGTGTAACCTCATATTGCTGTAATTTATGTCCATTTATCCCCAAAATAGCATTAATCTACAATAAGATTTAGTTGGGCATTTATGCATGACCAAACTAATGAGTAGGATATTAGACTGTCTAGAGAGCTATGGATATATTTAAATAAAAAGAGTTGTAAGTGCTCTAATTATCTTGATGAATCAGGAGCTAAATGACAATACTGGCATAGATTAGAATAAAAAAATATATTGTGAGCACACATTTCCTTATATTTTAGTTCCTAAAAATTTTGACAGCATGCCCACGTATCTCTTCATATTTTTAGTATTTGCTAGATGTACTGTAGTTTCCCTTGGCATATGTGTCCTGTAAGTCAAGGGACAACACAATCAAGAAATAAACATCTGACCATGTCACAAATCCAATTAACTCTGACAAAGCTGGTAAAGTCAAGTGAATAACAAAGCAATGCTGTCTGGAAGCAGCTTTGTATTTTAGATCATGCTGGAGATGGTAGGACACCAGCTGGACAAAGCAAAAATACTCTGGGCAGCTGAATTTTCTGCATCCACTAAGACCGTCTTATACCCTGACGAGGTCACAGCACTGTAGCATTTTCAAGTGTCAGATCTCATCTCTTCACAGTTCCTAAGCAGCAGAGAGGAGGAGGGAAGCATTCCCCCCACAGAATGTACAGTGTGTGCTGGTGTCGTTACAAGGTAAAGCAGTGAAGCAGAAACCACAGCTAACGTCACACAGTCTTTCCTCAACCACCACCACCATGTTTGGTTCTGATAACAACCTTCAAGAGATCTCAGTGCAACAATCCTTGGGCAGAAATTCTGGTGATTGTCTAATCCCAGGACCTACTCCTGTTAAAAGTGGCTTTTCTTTCTCTAGCTCTTGGCACGTGTGGTTATCCTGTGTCCCATTTAATGAAACCCAGTGATTAAATGATTGCTTCACTGGTCTGCTGCATTCGTTCATGCCTGAGAAATTCACCCACACTTTGACTCTCATCTTGATTATAGCAGTGTCAGTCTAGTGGTGCTGCTTTGGCAAAATTATTTTGGATTTATCCAGAGAGGAGAATTAATCCCTGACCTTCTGACTAGAAATCTAAATTCTTCACTGCGTATTCCTGCATAGAAAGGAAACAGGTACTTGGTTTACTTTATGTAACTCAAACAACACTGTGTTACACTTGGAAGTTCTACAGCTTTATCTTTCTTATCACTCAAACCTATTTCACAATCATGCAGTAGCCTCAAGTAAGATGCTCACTTTCATTTACACTTGAGTAATGGAAGAAGTTTTAGACCCATCAAATATTACACAACTTTCACTTTTATTACTAATTGTTGACGTTATTTGCAGCTTGTAATAACCTACTTTTCTAGTTGCCAGGGTAGTCAAACATACAGTTTTTCAGCTCTGATATGGGCCCTGAAACTGGAACAAACAGCTATCCTCAGCTTTGGGATGGAGGAAGGAATATTTCTTTGGGAAACATGAGAATTGGGGTTAGCTCCTATCTCTCAGCTAGTTTGCAGCTGACTAGTGTTGGAAATTTCACAGCACTTTTCTTACATTTCTATTTGGTTGAAACAGTGTTAACTTCAGCAAAATTTTCCAAAGGGAGATTTCCCAGGTTTAGAATGGGATTTCTGGTCTCGAAACTGGAAACGTATACGTACAATGATTCAGTGGTTAGGTTATTAAATTATTAGATCTGGAGTAGGGAGCTGAAACTGTTTCCCCTCTCCTAATTCCACATGTTTGTACACACTTTGTCTTTTGAATCTGTTCTCCCTGCAACTTGAAGAGATGCGAGTTTTATTCTCACATAGAGGCCAAAAAAGTCCAAACTTCAGAAGGTCTGTAGTGCCTGTTTTGTAGTTAGTCTTAGTGTTGATCCCATCTTCCCTGACATTGAGAATTTAACGTAGGGTGAGATGGGTAAATTTATTTTAGTCGTAAGGATGGTCTCAGAGGTCAGAGAAAGGAAAAAGGAAAGAATAAATACTGTGCAAGATTGCTTCTGCAGAGAATTAAAATTGAAATGTATCATCATGCTTTTACAACTGCATTGAAACTTTATTTTTTTGCTCCAACTTTGGACAGAAATAGAATTTAGCAAGTGGATCTGTGCTGTACATGGAGCACAGGCATATGCTGTCACACGATTACCATATGTCAGTCCACAGAAATTTTCTAGCTCCTGAAACATGCTTCATTCTTTAAATAGTTTTCCATCTTTTGAACATTTTGGAACATGTGACTATTTTCATTATGCTTTTTTTCTCCTTCCTTTGAAGCCACATTAATTTACAAGTGATTTAGATTAGGCAGAAAGGACTATAGAAATAAGATAAAATAGCTTTGAGAGATTACTACTACAGTCAAATATATTTGTAACTTGAAGAGCCAACATGAACTATTGAAACAAAATAAAATCTACACTGATCTTTATAAGTAAAGAAAACGTTATATGGATTGGGATTTTTGTCCTGGATTCATCCAGGATCATATACAATATTTTTTCCTGATATGTAACATGGCAAGTTAAAATTTAACCCCCCAAAAGAGAAAACCTTTGTATTTAATCACTTATCATTAAATACTAAGGTTTCAACTTGAACTGGAGACTGTCTGAGTCAGAACCTTACAGTCTCACACAGAGAACAATGGTAGCTGCCAACAGGGTATTTCCTGTTGGTTTTCGCAACAACAAAATAAAATTGGGTATCTTCATATGATCTGCAGATGTGCAGTATGAAAGCATTTAGATGCAAGTTTTAGAGACCTACTATTTTTGGCAAATAATAAATAAACAAACCTCCTCTCTCTTAAAAAAATAACTCCATCAGAATAGTCTTAACATCTTGCAGCAAATTGTGTGACACATAAAATACACTCAAGCTTATGTTCTTAAGTTCCTAAAAGTTTTGGAGGAAAAAATACTTTACATTGACTTAAGTGTCTATAGGAGCTTTAAAAAAAAGGAAGCATAATGAGAACATCCACCAAGATTTTACTGCTCTGCATGAAAGCAGAAAAACTGTACTGAACACATTCTTTCGCTTTTGCAACATCTCCTACAGACTTTATCAGCAAAATACTTCATTTGTATCTTTAAAGTAAAAAGAATTGCTTTAAACTTCTCAAGAGAGAAACCATCTCTTTCTTAATGTCTAGAGAAATACAGAGAATAATAACTATCATAAACAAGGAATTAGTAAGAATGTACATATCTTTTCTTTCCCAATGTATAGATTGTTCCTGCCTGGAGACACAATTTCTCAATAAACTCCAGTTTCCTAACGGTACCCATCAGCTTGGGCTGGCACAGGAAGGATTCTTAAGACTGGGCTGAAGGAACCAGTGTTTACTCAAGGCCTCCGATTCAATACAGGTCCATTCACTTTCTATTTCTGCATCTCAGAAAGTGTCAAAGTGCCCTGCAATGTAGAAGGGCATGAAGTAGTGCTTGACACGTTGGACATAAACACATACGTCATGCAGGCATCCTACTGTTACGAATAAAACAGTTCCTGCTTGTGCTAAGAGGCAGTGATGTAACCACAAAATGTTTGAGAGACCTGGTCCTTTTGCTCCTAACCCGTATAACACCGTAAATTTTACCCCTCTGCAAATTAAGGGTTGGGCCTTAGTAGACTTATGTTGAAATAAAGGTTTTTCTGTCAATTTGAGCATTGGAGTGGAAACCAAAGTTCCATAAGCTTTAGGTGAGCCTTCTCTACAGGAAAGTAAACGCAAAATGTAGGGTGATATGTGTCCAGTTTTCCTTCCACCACCTTGATTTCCAGTGTAACTGTGTGCAGATTTCTTCTGGATGACACCAGAAGGGTAAAATTACAAAGATGATGTAAAACAATTTTTTGTTTCTTATCCTAGGAAAGTCTTAAAACATAGCACAATTAGGGCGATTCCTGAACTTAAACCCATTGTCAGAAAAAGGAGCTATCATGAGAGCCAAATGGAGAGAAAATGCATAACAATACCATATACGAGCAAACTCAGAGCAGATGCAGAATGAGGGGAGGGGGAGATGTGTCATGCCATGAAGTTGTTATTTATCAGGTACTGTAATGTGAGGAAAAGATGAGCACCTCTTTTCAAAAGGGGAATTGGAAATTTATTGAGGATATTGTGGCATAATTCCTCTAAATCCCTTATGCTCCATTGTTCTTTATGTTTCTCAGTGGTACCCCCTTGCACCCAGAAGTTTTGCATCTGCTTCTTCTCTTTCCACATCCCAATGATGATGAGGTCGTGCCTGTCTAAGCTTGTCTCCCAGGCTCAGCATCTCTATTGGACTGTAAGCAAAGCTGTCACAGTGGTAAGCATTGCCAGGAAGATATTCTGCCTCTCTTTTTTGTCTTGTGAAAGCAAGGTCTAGGAAGGGCTTACTCAGGGTATTTTCCAGGCAGTGCTACTGTGGCTACAGGGTGAAGGCTAATGTTCCTTCCCTGCGTCACCAAGAAATGCGTGTTCCAGCATCTGAGTGAAGAGCAGAATCAGAAAAAAGTATCACAGAATCACAGAATGTTGGGGATTGGAAGGGACCTCGAAAGATCATCTAGTCCAACCCCCCTGCCAGAGCAGGAACCTAAATGAGATCACATAGAAAGATGTCCAGGTGGGTTTTGAATGTCTCCAGAGAAGGAGACTCCACAACCTCCCTGGGCAGCCTGTTCCAGTGCTCCAACACCCTCACTGTAAAGAAGTTTCTTCTGAAGTTTAAGCAGAACCTCCTGTGTTCCAGCTACACCCACTGCCCCTTGTCCTACCATTGGGCATCACTGAGAAGAGCCTGGCTCCATCCTCCTGACATTTGCCCTTAACATATTTATAAACATTAATGAGGTCTCCCCTCAGTCTCCTCTTCTGCAGACTAAAGAGACCCAGCTCCCTCAGCCTTTCCTCATAAGGGAGATGCTCCACTCCCTTCATCATCTTGGTGGCTCTGTAAAACAATGTCACTCAAAAACTGCAGGAGTGAGAAAAATTAGAGGGCTTTCTTCTGCCTGTGAAGTTTTTATGTAGGCAGAGGAGGCTCATGTGAAACATCTGCATGAGACAGGTGAAATGGGAACTTGCTGCTTCCTAGAAGTCCTGTGGTTGAGGAAGTTCTGTGAGATAGCTTTCCTTCAGGGAGTTTCAAAATGTGTACTGAGATGTGTGCTACTCGGCCAGTCCCCACCTGATGCAAAATAACCTCTGTGTGAGAATGCACTGGAGATGTGAGGAACCTCAGCACCAGCTGTTTACAGCTGTCAGTCTATGCCCGCTGCTCCCAGTGAATTGCTAAAGTAAACACAGCCTTTCCTGGTTTATTCACTGCTCACAGACAGAACAAAAACTGTAACAGTTTGTGATGCACCATAATTTTCCAGGAAGATACATTCCATAGCACTCTGAAAGCAGAAATACTGTATTTAAATGAGATTCACAGCAGTATATTTTATTGACTTTGAAAGACAGATTTGGAAAGGAGGATTACTAAGCTGAGACTAAAAGCTGCATTCAACATACTCAAATTTACACTAGTTTACATTTTAAATAAGAACTGCATCTGTAGGGGGAAGGTAGTATGTACACACGCCTTACTTTATGAGACAGTGCCACCTAGGGCTTGGGGCTTGAAAGCTTTTAAACCTTAGAGTGGGAAAGGCTGGGAAGCCCTATTCATAATAAAGTGTTTCTCACATTAAACCATTTGTATTTTGGAATTTTCTAGGCAAACAAAGTGTTACTGAGATTTCCATACTGTTCTGCCTGGCAAAAGAATTGTAACTTTCGCAGTTGCCCTTGGAGCTGGCCATACTCTTCTCTCTTTTCCATAGTCTGGTAGTGACTGGGGATGTTGCAAATCCTGACTTTCTCCTCTACTAGCCAGGTCTTGCTCGTATGCTCAGTGGAGAGTTTATCTACATCTACTGCTGCAAGGCTGGGTAGGAATTGCTGTCTTGCTGGTTTTGAGTTGCAAGAACTTAAAATAGGAGCTTTGAAAAGTTTGCTTTGTGAGGCCAGAATCAGAGAGGAAACCCTGGCCTCCTTCTTCGTAATCTAGCCTACTAAAGGAAGGTACTGTACAAGGGAGGAGCGAGATGCTGGGACTGCGGTCTGTCTGTGAGCACGTCTGCTCTATTCCTCCTGAAACTTCACCCACTCTTGCACATTACCAATTGCAGTTGCCTCATTTGGGCTTCTTTTGATGGAGCCTAGAAGTGGGCAAAAGAAACCTAGAAAAATCTGCCCATCTCTGCACCATGTTTGGTTTTTCAAACTGAGTTTTGGGCTGAAAGCCTAAATTGTGGTAATTTCACTCCTGAAAAACCAATATAATAATATTTTAGGATAAGTGTTTTTTTCACTTTAAAAACAATTCTCTCAAATGGTATTTGATTTTATTCTGTATCTTCCACAGCAGATGGCGTACCTGCCTCACTGAGAACAGAGACTGTGATCTGCTCACTCGGCAAGATCTATTGTACCTCAGGCAGAATGCAAATTATACATCCATACAGTCGAGAAACTCTCTCCCCTGTCCTTAGAGGAAGGTAGTGATGCTATCACAATATTTTTCAAGGAAAAATGTCAATATCATTTTTGATTGCATGAGTGTATGCTTGAACTGTAATGCTAACTAAGGGTATGCCTCTTCCCTTCTGTCAGTACCCTCCATACACACAAGCAATTAAGATTTTATTATTAATAAGAAAGGAGAAAAAGACCCTCAAAAAGTTCCTTTTTAGAATCATCCATACTGAAAAAAAGAAAAATGTCCAGCTGACAAAAATAGCTGTCTGTGCCTTAGAAATGGGAAAAAACCCCTGGAACTACCAGCCACAACCATGGTAAAATGCTGCTGGAAGATATACCAACGATTGCTGTAAGGTAAACAAGCCCTGCAGTAAAATCCTAGCGTGATGGATAAAGGAAGCTCTTATCACTGTCCTCTAGATGTTGTGATGGAGAAGAGCTGGGAAGCTGGATACCAGGGCTGCCGTGCTTGAGGTTGAATGAGCTTGGACAAGATTGTTAAAGAAAACTAGAGTAGGGAATAGTAAACTCATTGTGGTGCCCACCTTGACGCCGTATGCCCTGGAACAAGCAGGCTACTGCTTAGATACGTACGGTGATGAACACGGTGCCAAGCCCGAGAGAGGGAGACGTACACCCACATCAGGCCTACATCAGACATTCTGGCTCTGTCACTCGGGGTGGATTTTCGGTGACTTCTTCATTTCAATAAAAGTCAGAGAGAAGATGCAGTAACACCGGCAGTACAGTGCTTTTGCCTTTATAGGTTCTATTGCTTACCAAAACAGCATGGCTTTTACATATATGTATGTATGCACATAAAAATAAATAAATAAACTGCCAACATAGATAAATAATGACATTAGTAAATATATACACATTACATATATGTATGTATGCACATAAAAATAAACAAACTGCCAACATAAATAAATAATGACATTAGTAAATATATACACATTCGGAGGGCTTTCTGTTACAGCTTTATTGGCAGATACTCTCTAGCGCAGATACAGCCTCATGGTGTGGGCTGGCAGCTATTTCTTACAAAAGAAAATACAAGAAATTCAGAGACTTGGAATAAGGTACTTATTAATAAGGATTGCAGGATTCCCTCTCATAAAAATATATATATATATGATTCTGTAATTCTTTAGACTTATATATATATATGTCTAAAAGAAAGTCTGAAGATCAGCGTTCAGTGAAGAATTGGAGAAGTGGTGGTTAATAGAAGTCAGGAAACATAATTTGGAATATTCAGAATTTCAATTACAAAACAAAAAGAATCATCCTGCTCTTGAAATTCTTTAAATAAGGTTTCATTGTACAGGGCCTGGCTCGTTAAAAGCTTTGATGGCTTAAAGGTGTTCAGAGCTGGTGTGTTTGAAAGTGTTTCTTTCTTTCCAGCTGTGTCCCTCTGTTAAACAAAGTATCGCCTTTTCCTTCCCATCCGTACCTCTCAGAGGCAGAGCGAGGGAAAACACGTAGCTGGAGACCTACCCTGAGAAGACTAGCAAGAAGAAATCCTGCTTCCACTAAATCACTTTTCCCATTGACTTCCCCAAGGACAAATTTCGTCCTCAAATCTGGTCTTTCTTGACGAAAGTTGTTCTCCTGGCAACAAGGTCAAAATCATGTCGTACAGAATCTGCTAATCAGAGTGAGGTGTAGCCACACTCACTGTCTCAAGTAGAAAAACAAGTCGACGTTTAACAGGAACAAATGAGGAGGGGGGAAGCCTTGGAGAACCACATCTGGAGAAACAATACGAGAAAGTGTTCCCATGTGAACAGATGGCAGAATTACAGAAGCGGTGTCTTCCAGGAACCCACTGCGACACAGAAGAAGCGCACGGGGAGCGCGATGATGAGAACTCACATGCACAGAATGGCAATGAAGGGCAACTGTCCTTGTGTCTCAGGAGCCGTTTGGTGCCTGGGAGGGGACACCCCTGGGGCCCTTTCTCCTAACCTCATCCC
>NW_010338370.1:24112-24397 GCF_000700745.2 Antrostomus carolinensis
CCGCGGGGGGGGTCAAAAGGGAAGGCGGCTCCTCTGGGCTCATCCAGTCCCTTCCCCAGAGCCAGAACACTACCTGGCTGCTGAGCCTACAGGGATTCGCCTCAGCAGAGGTGAGCGCTTAAACACCGTACATAGGACATCCAGGTCACTATAAACATTTAAGAACCTTTAATATTTATGACGCTGTTTATCCCAGGTCTGGTACTTTAATAACAAAGATAATGACAACAATAACAAATGCTAATTGGGGTCTTCAGTCCCACCAGGGTTACTTTGCCTCCCAGC
>NW_010338371.1:0-314 GCF_000700745.2 Antrostomus carolinensis
TATGTCCAGGCTTTCCATCTTGGAAAGGAAAAAGCAGTTCAAAAATATTTTGGTGGGAAGATATGGCATGGTACCAGCGATGCTGAGGGGAAAGTGCTTGGTGTTTTTCTGGGAGCAAGTGGTGCAGCTCATAAAGTCAGGAAGTGTAGCGTCTAATCCTCCAAAATCATAGAATCACAGAATTGCCTGGATTGGAAAAGACCTTTCAGAACATCGAGCCCAATCATTAACCCAACACTGACAAGTCCCCGACTAACCCATGTCCCTCAGCACTGTGTCTACGTGACTCTTCAATCCCTCCAGGGATGGGGATC
>NW_010338371.1:485-914 GCF_000700745.2 Antrostomus carolinensis
CCCCCCCACCGCTCCCCACCCTCCTCCAAGGGACTTGCACAGAGCCAGAAGGTCTCCCCTCAGCCTCCTTTTCTCCATGCTCAACACCCCCAGTTCCCTCAGCCGGGAACTCATCACACTTGTGCTCCAGACCCTTCCCCAGCTCCGTTACCCTTCTCTGGACACACGTGCTTTGCTTTGTTTGAGCTGGTTAGTACAACAGCAGCTTTGTTCACCTGCGTGTTATCACTGTAAAAATAGAATTAAAAAATTACTGAAAGAGTTTGATTAGAAGCAGGGCGAAACCGTCGGGCTTGGTTTTTTAGCCAGGAAAAAGCTTTTGAAGGGCGGTGAACAGAAGTGGTTGTCAAATACCATCTAGTGGTGATGAGGCAGAGTGCAACTGCGCGGCAGCGCGCATCCTGCGCGCCTCCGCCCGCGGTCCCGCCC
>NW_010338371.1:1013-22658 GCF_000700745.2 Antrostomus carolinensis
AGGAGCAGAGAGCTGAGAGGAGGCAGGTCCTGCCTCAAGCTGCCCAGCTGTAGGGAATTCGGTGTGTCGGTGCCAGCATTTTATGTAGAAAACCTGAAGATTTATTAAGCCAACACTCTTCTCTCATTTTCACTACAAATCTTGTTATCTTGGGAAGGGAGGGAGTGACATGAGAAGCCAGGCTGGCCAGTCAGCTAAACTGCAGTTGCGGCTAAATTTTACTTGAGCGATAATTTGACAAGGAGGTGCCCAAATTCTGCTTACTCTGCACGTGAATCAACCTTCCTAGAGCCCAAAGCCAGAGTCAAGATGCATCCCTAGGTCCTGTGCAAAGGGGACAGCCTGTGAAAGCTGGGCTGGGTGTTGATGAGCAACTCCTGTCTGATGACTGATGGCAACTCTCAGATGTAACACACCAACTCAGACGGCTGACTTGGGCCGGTCACTATGCTTGCATGGACCTCAAGACTCATATGCCTACTGAGAACACAAGCATGCCACCTTTTCAGAACTACTCAATGGGGTTTTCAACCCACTAGGACTCTCTCCTAAACCAACATATTGTTTTTCTGAGAGACTAAGACACATCCAGCCCAGTTACTCAGCTAAACCACCTGTCTGAAGCCATCCCCCATTACATTTAGTCTTCATCCATCCTATCCTGCTATTTACAAATACAAGTCCTGGTCTTGCAGCTAGCTGGACCCCTGTGGATAGACCCTTGGGCCTGAGCAGAGCTCCACTGACACTAATGAGCTCCTGTTGTGCAGAGCTAGTAGCAGCATTACATCAATAATCCATAATAAAGTCTAGTCAGCGTTAAAGCAGAGCGACCATCTGGCCAGAGTGAAGCGTTCAGTCATCCACCTGCACGAAGTGCTCCCTTGCCAAGAATGTACTGGAGAGAGAGAGTCTCCTTCCAATGGGGGACGTAACCTGTGGGTGTGAACAGGGGTTACAAGCGTAGATCACCAGAACAGACCCTATGGTACACTCTGAGGTTTCAAAGATCCTCACTATTTACAAATCCCATGTAGTGACAGAGACTGTAGAACTTCAGAGTTAATGCTGACACTTCAACACTCAGCATTCAACTTGCCTTTTGCCCTGAGGGCAGTGCTTTTCTGAGTTTGGGGTAGAATTCCTCATTTCAGTTTTTAGATTATTTTTACTATGATAATTTTGGTTTCACAAATTGCTTCTGTTCAAAATAAATTAGATAAAACCACTCAGGACAGAGCGTTCTTGCTCCTTAGCTGCTTTTGTTCTGGCTTTCTTTTTAAATGCTCCCCCTGGATATTTTTATTTCCATGCATTTCAGAAGCACAAAACGAATGCAGGAGTCAGACTGTTTATATGAACTCAAAACATGGATGCGATCACAGACCTTTGCAGGAGCCCAGATACCACGATGACAGGTGCAATATAAGAACCACCTGTGTAGATTACTTCAGACTTACTCATTGTGAATGCCAAATTCCTTGTGTTTTGCATTCAGAAGGAACTCTTGGGCTGTAATCCAGTAATCAGTTGCAAAGTTGATAATTATGGCATAGTTAAAAAAGGAAAGAAATTATTCAATACAAGTGCAAGGTCACCGCTGCAGATCTGGCTGTCTTCAACGCCAATGGGGCAAGATAAGTGGCCTTAGCAATAAGACCAAGCAGTGCACCTGCTAACAGGAGCTGAAGACAGGGCTACTGCATGAGAGCAGAGACAAAACCAAGGTTTTTATCAAGTATTTTGTATTGAATGTGTCTTCCACAAAGAAAATGAGATCTCTGTTTTAGGAACACCTTTATACAAAGGAAAACTGGTGGGAAAATCAGCTACAAACAAAAATGGCTTTGAAAAAAAAACTTCAATTTGTTCATTTCTGTTCAATTCCTTGCAGTACTTTGGTTTGGAATCTCTAAAAGGCACATTAAACCATACCTCACAGCCTGCAAATCAAGTGCTAATTAAAACTGCATTAACACTAATGGATTGGAAAGAAGAAATCTAATTGAGAAAACTTCTGTTTACCTAAGGCATGCTGGAAAAACCATCCATCCCATATTTCTCTTTGTTTTTTTTCTTTCTTTCAGCAGGGTGACACAGAACTGCCTCCTCTTACTCTATAGTTTACTAAATCAACCTTTTGGAGGAGGTTTAAAGCATGCTGAACCTCTCTTACAGCACTTTGACACCAACTTCATACTATCATAAGTTCAGAATACATGCTGCCACTGTCAGAGTCATGCCTGAAATGGGCTTGTACTAATCCATGTCACGGCTGCTTACCGCTCTCTACCCATTTACTTCATCATCTTTGTCCACTCTGAGGACCAGTACGTATTTCCTGTACTGAATGTAGCTGTTGCTCTCACTTACTGGGACCAGTCCAACCATTCTATAAATTCTCTCTAGGTGAGGACAAGCCCTGTCTTGTCTTCCTTGGTTTCCCACATGGATGGGGCAGAAGTGTCACTGTGGAATCTACATAATGACAAGAGCTCCTAGAAGCACTTGTGATAAATGACCTGTTGTTTGGGGTAGGAGGAACCAACCACATATTTTTAGTAACCTTATTTCTGTTTGTTTTCCTTTTAGGTCCTCCTATCCACCTCCATGTGATGGGGACATATCTAAACCCAAATTTCCAAAGCTGTGCACCCATACTCAAAATCAGCAGAACCTGGGCTTGCAATCTGATGAGGTGGGGAGAGCTAAGCTGTAAGTAGCCCCCTGAGGCTTGTTGTCCTAATGAATACCAGGTCACAAATTAATGAAGGAGGTTTTAGGAAAACATTGTGATTTTTAGCCCTTCAAGCATCAGCAAATCTGCTAGAAGTCCAGACAGCTCTTTATAGCTTGTTAAGATGTTGATTGTTTACAAATTACATTTTCCCTTTGAAAATGTAATTTGTAAACATTTCCCCTTTCCCTTTGCACCTACATTTGCCCTTTCCCTTTGCACCTATCAGCTTGCTAGTGTCACTCATTGATAAAGAGAGGTTGCTTTCTCTGCCAAAGAAGAAAGGCTGACATTAGGTGGTCTAGTCTTTAGTGAGCTTCTTTGGTTTTACCTCCTACCATCAGAAATATTCAGTATTTTTCTAACCTCCTCATTTCACATGGTTTTGCCCAGGATTTTCTTTGGTATTCACAAATTCATTTGTTTGTAATTGTTCGTAATTGCAACAGTTTCAATAAGGAGCAGAAGTATTGCCTTTGCATTTTGGATATGTAAAATAGTTTTTGGCTTTTCTCTAGAAACAAAGGCTGGTGTCTGGGGGAAAAAAAAAAGAAAGAAAGGAATATGATATAAAAGAGGAGTTTCTGTACAAGAAGATTTGTTTTCTCACTGACAGCTGTACAGCCCCACAGGCAGCACAAATTGGCAAGGTTGTGAAGTCAAGGCCAGTGCCTACAGCATTCGGCAGCTTCCTGTGTCTTAATCTTTCTGTTTGGGGAATGAACTGTAATTTGTTTTCATTGACCCATAGCTTCAGTTGCAGAGTGTAGGATTACCTTAATGGACCAAAACTTGAGAGACACCAACTTTTTTTTCTTTAGACCTTCCAGTGCTGTATCCCTTTTTGTGCTGTTTGTTCCCCTGGGTCACAGCAGGACATACTGTTCTCACTGTCTGCCCAGCGGCTCTAGAGGAGAGAGGGAATGCTCTGGGGCTGTCTGCACTGCTTCGGGCTGGCCAAGAGTTCCCCCAGGTGTCCCCATCACCATTCTCCTCCATCTCTTGCCCTCAAACGCAATTCCCCCACCCCCAGTCCATCTCAGGAGCCTGTTTCAATAACAATTAGGAATCCTTGACTCCGTTAGGGGCACCATAAATCAAACCGTGAGCCCCTAGCAAGACCAATTTCCTGGCTGCAAGTGAATGTGCTCCATAATTTTCTGTGCACCATCCGGACCTGCCATTTAGCAAAGGATGAAGGTTTTTCTTTTGCATCAGGGAGTGCTTCTGTGGATCCCTTCATACCATATCACTGTGTGTTTGCCCTGAACATGGACAAGAGATATCCATGTGAGTTAGCCGGATCCTATGGGACTCTCAGAGCAACATTAGTCCACAGTAAGAAAGATGCTCTTTCAGTTAAAGTGGCAGACTTGAGGAACACCAGTTCTGCTGCAGATCTTGGCCGTATTACTTCGTCTCTTTGTGCCTCAATTACTAGAAGAGACATAAAATATATATATTTTTTTTTAATTAGGTTAGCACTTTCAGGGCATAGATCATATACTCAGCATCTGCTAAATGGGCCATAAGCTCTAGAGCCTCTAAATGGTACTATATCCCACCAAGAGTTCTACCTTTTCAAAAATTGGCATGTGTTACCCTGAATAAGGAAAGGAAGTAGAACATTTTTCTTGCTTTTGAACATCATGTGGTACACTGACAAAAACCTTGATATTATTCCTTAAGATACAACCTCTAGCCCTGGATCTCCACTACGGTTAGGCAGCAGCTGGACATATTATAGTCAGACCTGATGCAGCTTCTTGATGTCCTGGCAGAAGGAGCTTAGAAAGCAGGTTTGAAAAGGTCTTGTACCAATAGGTTCTTAGGAAAATATACTACACACTTAAGGGGAAATCTGAAATATTCTGAGTCCTTTCCAAAAACTCATGAAACTCCAACAAGTCAGTAAGCACGGACTCAGGGGAAGCTGCTATGCAACCCTGAAACAGAGCCTGAAGCTTTTTTAAGGCATTCATGAGTTACTAGGTTTGCACTGACTCTGTTTCATGCTCAATACAAACCAGGAAAGTGATTAACAAGTAAATCCAAGTCTTCACCCAGACATTTTAAATCACTTCAGAATTGGAGTCCCTTGTAAATGTCAGTTGTATATGGCTTTCCAAAGAATCACACAAAAATTACCTAACTGATTTCCAGATCCATTTCCCATCTGCCATTCAAATCATCATGGCGATGGTCCAGCAGACAGTAGAAATTTGTCCTGCTTTATTCCAAAAATTCAGGAGCCAAAAGAAATTATTTTTTATAATGAGTCGTCTTGGGACTTTATCGACTTTTCTCACCTGAAGAGGATTTTCTGTCTTGCATGGGAAGTTCCTCTGGCAGGAGAGACACCTCTTCTGCCATTTTGGCATGGAGTCCAAACGATAAAACATTTTATCAATGCAATTACCATATCAACATGCAAATCCCTACTGAAAAATGCACTGTTGACAAAACAGCTAGAAGGCAGCTCATCATAATATTGAAAATGGAAGAAAGAACTAAAACAAAACCCAACAGCTTGTATCCAACCAGTCGCTGTGTTGGAGAGAGGCCACAAAGGCCAAGATCCACCGGATTTTAGACACTCCTCAGTCAGAGTTGCAAAACAAACCAAGGGTGATAAGAGACAGATCATCTCAGATATAAACCATTATAACAGTTCCCAATTTCTGTCCATTCCTTAACATTATCACATTTAATGTCATATTTAAGCAGCACCCATCCACATCTTTCAAACACTTAAACAAAGATCCTCCCAAGAAATTCCAGCAGTGTGCAGTAACTTCAAATTAAAGGAAACAATAATCAAGATTTCCTTGTTTGCTCCCTGTCTTCTAAACTAGAAACATTCTCACCCTTTTCCAGCTTTTTCTTTTACTGTGCAGACAAATGTGAGAACTTACGTCACATAGTCAAATATCTCTGAGATTAGCAGCTGTGAGAGAAACCCAGAGATCGCAGGGCTTGTCATCAAGAAAGCAAAAATTATTTGAGATCCACAGTCTGTTATTTACAAAAGGAGAACTGGTTGTTCTTTTACTTGTCAGACAACAGAAGAAGAAAGCGTTCTGTATTTAGTTGTTTCCATTAGGTTGTTCCCGGACAATCAGTACAGTGCATGAAACAACTTCCTGGAGTAAGCCCCACCAGGAGCAGGTGGCTTAGGAATGCCAAATACTTTGAGACCGACTTTAACTGACACAGAGGAAAAAGTGCTCTTCTCCCTCCAATAGTCTTGGACACTCTGCCTGTTCTCCAACTCCACAGTTCTAAGAAACTTTATTTTTTTTGAGTCATTATTGTAGTTCTCAGTAGAAAAGTGGTTTCCTTTTTTCCCTCACTTTCAGTGATGTAGGAAACTTCAGGTGGAATATATAAAAACTCAGCATGAGTTAAGATCAAAATGGCCCAAAATGGCTAGTGATTTTGGATGTCTCTGCTCCCCAGGCTCCCAGCTGTTTTTGAAGCATCAGATTATGAGTCAGAATGAAATATTCACAGTGATTGCTAGCAGACCTCCCAGCATTCAAACTGTTTTAATATGCCTTCAGGGAAAGAAAGAGTTAATGGAGTTACCTTGTATTTAGTATTCATCATATTTCAGCTTTGTCAGGTAGGAGACAACAAGCCCAGACGTGACTTGGAGCATCAGATCTGTACTAGCATAGTCTTGTGGGTAGCCTAATGTAATATTAATTGAATTGACATCTCTGTTGAGATCAGTTACACATGTAGGATTCAAGTTATTTAACATTTTGTGCAACTGTATTTTAATTTTGATCATAAAGACACATGCTGGGTTTACAGGGCCAGAGGCAGAGCCAGAATCATGTAGAGCAGAAGTGACCTGGGACTCATATTTTTAAGGCATGATTTGTACAAGGGAGAAAACAGACTATTTCCATACATTGTTCCAGAATAGGTATTGCTTTATAATGATAAGCGAGTTACACAGTCAACATTTAATCTTAAACTCATCCTAATTTGACTCATTAAAAGACCAGGGAGTGTGAACAGCAAAGAAGCATCTCTGAGTGTCTTCTACCAGCTGACCAAATTGTGTCTCCCTCCAAGAAAGAGACCCAGACCCTAGTCAGATCTGGGCAGGTTGGAGGTCTTTGGAAGGGAAAAGAGATGAGGATGACACTCTAATATCTTGGAGTACAAAACTCCAGGGACTGAATCACTGAGGATTCACTGGAAAAGGGATTTTGTTTCTCTCTGAAATGGGTTGCTTCAAATCTGTCCAGATTTTGCCACATGTACAAAACCAGAAGTGGACATTCTTGTCGGAAAGGGGAACAATCTCTCCATACTCTTAGCAAAACATAAAAAATCAACACTGCATATTTCTCAGGGAAATTTCAGTTTCAATAGGAAAAACCCCCACCATTCTACACTTTCCCTTAGATTACATTTTTAGCTAAATATGTTAAGAACATCTGTCTGCCCAGGGTTTCTCTATGCCCTGTGTTCTTTGCCCTTACATCTTGGTCTCTGTAAGAGACTCCCACTGTCAGCTGAGGTTCAGCCTTCCTGGACTGTTTGGGACTCCATCCTTATTCACAGAGAGAAAACTTACTCACCAAAGAATTTGTTTGCTTACTTAGCTGTGTAAGTAAATGTGTAACACATGAAAGAAAAGTAAGAAAATCAGGCTGCAGACCTAGAAAGATAGGTGATTTTTACCTAAATTGGTTCACCTTGATAGGAAAATTTGCTGTATGTGTTTTGAGGTTTTTCTAAAAGGAAATCCTTAAAAAAATCTGAACAAAACTGAATTAAACCCACTTGCTCTAAAGTGGATACAGTCAAAAAATGTGGCAGACTGAAACAGAACAGGAGCACTAAAAAATTAATTCCTTGTGCTGCTTGCTTCCCTGCTTTCTCTGCCTTGTGCCAAAACCCCATGCATTTCAAATCCAATCCACTGCAATTACACCAGTCCCCAGCCACGCACCGTGCATCCCTAGGAGCATAGTGAGCAAGAAATGGATTTCCCTCAGCTATGGTGTCAAGGGAACAGTCAGCAGGTTGGAATTGTATCCAGCCCTTTGCTCAGATATACAGTAGTGAAATTAAAAATACTTTCCACCCTTCACCAAGATCCAGCTCACAAAGCTTTTGTGATATTTTATCCTGATGCCATTTAAACACTAAAACTTTCAAAGAGATAGTAGGCTGCTATACAAATTCACCAAATTTACCTGTGGGAGCACCTTTTTACTGGAGTAAAAATCTCCACACAACCACGGTGAGACAAGTGTCTCCTGCTGAGATGAACCCTTACAGTGTAAGTCTATGGAAGCATGAAAGCTTTTGAAGTTGCATCTTCAGACCACAGGCAAGCAAACCTCTTGGAGACCCCACCAGCCAAGTTGTTGCAATAGATTTAGACACGGTGTTTGCTGAAAGAAGCCAACAGCTGGCTGGTTCTCTCTGAAATCGCAGAGCAGAGCCTCCAAACAGGCCGGTATCAAATCAAGACAGTCTAGCGCTGGCCCCCAGGAGCCTGAGAAGCTCAGCCCCTACAAACAGAGAGCAGCTGGCAGCAGCAGGTAAATCACTGTCAAATTGCTGCAGTGGAAGTTGCAGCCATCGTGTCTGCCCATAAGTAAATAATTTTGGGAGAACACCTGGTTTTCATACCACCTAACATACCTGCCACCGGCACTCAGGACACAGAGGCACATGTGGAAAGCAGAGCAAACATTTATTTAAAATCACTACAGAACACATGACAATATCTGGGGGCAGGGGAGCCTATGGTGCAGGGAGACCTGAAGGTAGATATTTATTTTATGAACTAAAATGCTTTTGCACAGGAGAGAATGGAATAGAAGCAGGTGGTCCAGCAAGGCAAGAATCTAAAAGCCTTCTTTCCAATCCTTAGTTTCAGATTGAAATATAATGATCCATCTCAGTCAGCTGGCTCTAGCCATCCTAGGTACACACGCAAGGGATAAACAGCTACCCTCTATGTGCAAAACCCCATATTTCAAAGTCTTCGCTCATTTAAGTCCCAGTAACTAAATACTGTGGTTCATAGTTGCAATTTGTATGTACTGGGAATGTACAGTCATGCTGCTCAGGCTGCTTTATAGATTTCTGTAATTTGTTTCACAGCAGCTTCTAGATGATCCAGTGAGATCAGATCTGGGTTGTCCAAGTACACAAAAGTCAGATACACACACACACAGAGGTTCATCAATTTCTGTCTTGTCATACAGCAGCACGCCTGCACTTTTTGCATGGTGATATCCTCCCTGGAATGAAAAGCTACGTCGTAGTTGCTGCAGATGCTTGGGTGCTGGGGGGTTGGGTGCTGGGGCCACTGCTGGCTGGAAAGGTCTGTGAGCCTCACCAAGGAGTGGCATTAGCACGATGCAGAACTGCAGAATTGTAATTATCCAAACTGTCATCTACTGAAGAAATCTGTAACCTTTTGTAAGAGAAGCGTGTCAGGAATATCTAAAGTTTTGTAAGAGAGAAGGGAATTATTTCTGGTATTACATTATAAACACAAACCGACTTGCAACTGCTGCCAGCACACATCCCTGTAAGCAATGAGGATATTTTTTGCCCTGTCAGGATTCAGTGGAAATATATCTCATACATACCACATTTGCATAGTATCTGTAGCCTTTTTTATCATATCCCCTCACAGTAAAAGCTTTAAGTTCATCCCGCAAACTTCTCCAGTACTATCTTGAGGTCCTTTTTCTTCTACAGATGAGAGTATGAGAAATTTAGGGCAAACATCTGACTTCTTCGGTTCACGTTACAGATGTAGTGTCTCCACCAAGGACCATATTGTCATACCATGTACTCCAACCCTTCGCTAAGCTCTTGCTGCCCACAGAGAGAATGAAGCTTGTTTTACAGCTAACTTACCACCCCAGTCTCCAAGCCCACATAACCTGGTGTAGCTCCACTGACATCTATGGACTGACAGCCTTTCACATATGGCCAGAACACAGAGCAGGACTTTTTTAAAAAAGAGTTTAGGCATTAATTGCACCAGGGAGTTAAGCACCTAGCTGCTTTTAAAAATCAGACCACTAGAAGCACCCTTAGTATCTTCTGATAAGCAAACCTCATTTGAGACACAAACTAAATCACAGTTTTATTCCCAAATATCAAACTATACTACCAAAACTTTATATCATCTTTTATCCAACTGACAATTATTGTTTGGAAATTATTAACAGCTCAGCTGCAGGGAGGGTATCTTAGTCAGGGATCATCTTGGCTTACGGACAAATGAGGGAGTGGAGATGCCAAAGTAGTCTGTGGCTTAACTTTTCAAAGGCAGCTATCATGAGACCAAAGTTGAAGGAAAACTCAACAAGTGAAGGTACACACATTTCTGTACTTTAATGTGGACGACGCTCATTCTTTTATTTGACCCAGATAAAAATCACACTCGATTCTCACTGTATCTCCTTTTCTAATGCTCATGAACAGAGCTTTTACAGTGCTTTGAATTAGATCTGTGATTTGTGAGCGACACGTATAATAATTAGACTGTGAAGATGTACAGTTAATCCATTTAAAGGTGTAAAGAAGTTCATTTAATGAACATTATAGTCACATTAGACTTGGAAACATCTAACTCTTTTGTTGAATAAAAAGAAGTTCAATGAGATTAACTTCTCTTAGTTGGTTTTAAAGAATACTCAAACATGTCCTACTCTGATAGTGTACTATTCCTTGGTGCATGGTTTCTGCATACCAATGTCTTCAGTGTAGAAGAGTAAGAATAAGACTGGGAGACATTCTATTTCAGTTAAATAATTACAAATTAAAGAGGATCACTTCTACTTTCTATACTTACTGTAGTATGATAAGAAGCTGAACTCCTTGAACTTGTAATTATATAACAGAAATGTTAATCTCCTGGTTCGGTATTCAGTTCTACTGCATTAAATGTATTCTTACAATTATCAAGTTTACTGCATGGCACATAGACATTTCTATTGGGAAACCTATTATTTGATCATATCAGATTTTGACCATAAATACTGTAATGGAATTCTGTTTTCAAATCTCTCAGTGCCACAAAATGACTAATGAGGGTTAATACACCTATGTAGCTTGAGAACCTGAAAAAACATTGGTATAATTTCTGATTTTCAATTTGTAATGCTAACTGAGCTTCCGATTATTTTCCACAGCTTTGTGCAATTAAAAAAAAATTTAAAAAAGATTTAAGCTAGAGAACATATAAGTCCAAAATACACTAAGTAACTTGTAATAAAGAAATTTAATTTTAAATATATGTACTTTAAGCAGCTGTTCTCCTCTTAGGAGAAACTCATTTAGGCTTAAGAGTTACTGGCCGAAGCTATCTTCTCTTCACAGCATATTATAATGTGTGCTATTGGCTTTAGTAGTTTGGAAGTACAATTTACATCCTCCGTCCATTTAAATATTTAAAACTATTTTGAGGGGTAGGGTAGCCAGTTAGAAAATAAGATCATTCTCTGACTTCCACTTCCATTTTTTTAATGAAAAAACTTATATTTCCAGCAAATTTCTGGCTCCTGGTGCTTTAATGAAGCCATCCCTCTGTTAAAAACTGAAGATAAATTCTGTAGACAGTCACTTCAGAGAGATTTTAGCCAGTGAAATGCTTGCTTCCAGCAGAGATACCTGGCTTGTTGCATACATCAGGCTACATTCTTTTGTAGTTTGCAGAGCAAAACCTGATAAGATCAAGAGACAACATAATCCTGGCTAATGCAGAGTGACTTTGTATATACTGTACGGGATGCAGCTGAACATTAGAAAGACTATCCTTCTACCTGGGGAGGCTTGGGCAGGGGAAGTACCCTCCTGAGGGCTAACCCTGAACTTAAACAGCATATGCAGGTTTCACCTACTGAGCATGCTGACCCTTCCAGTCAGTGCCTAAAAAGAGGCATTTTACCCCATCCCAGGGAGCTGTGTATTGGCATCTTACAGCTCACATCATTCCCTGCTACTCAAAACTCTCACAGCACCAGTCACAAAGCAAGGTTACAAACACATCAAAAAACCCCACATTTTACTTCCCAAATGTGTCAGTTTGAGTTTTATTAGTCAGACACTTAGGCAGAAGCTTCTATAGGCAAAAAGTACAGGAGGAAAGCGAAGCATGAAAGAAGAGTGGCCCATTCAAGACAAGATTTGTTGCTAATGATCTCTGCAGCTAATGCTGCTTTTGGCATATCCTGGATGTTAGGCAGCCCAGGGAGTCTGCAGGTACCTGGGATTGAGATAACTGGGTTCTCACTCTAAAGGTCAACCTTAAGGTGCCTGTGCAGTGCCCAGATTCTTTGACTTATCGAGGAACAAGCACCCACCTGCCACAGGGACGGGGCTGTGCCTGACGGTCAGCAGGACTAGCTTTTGCTAACCCTGGCACCACCCCCGTGTCCCCTTTAGACCTCCAATTTCTCAGCAACTATGTTCTCCTCAGGCATTTGATGCTCACTGGAGCAAACAACTGAGATAAGGATAAAATCAACTTTGATTGTGCTGCATAGAAAATATACTTCCCTTTAAATTTCCTGCCTGCCTGAGTTATTGGATACGCACACAATGCCCAGTCTAATGACTCAATCATGCAAGCCGAGCTACCCAGGCTGACCCGCAGAGCCCCTCACCGCAGCCTGACCTGCCTTCTGATGGAGTGTGGTTTGTAGAGCTCACTCCATGTTTTCAAAGAGAATAACCATCATCTAAAACACCATTTGAGCTTCTAAACCACTGCCAGTTTGATTTTTTTTTTTTGTCTTTCCATCCTAGCTAAGCATATTAATCCAGTACGTCATTATCTTCCTATCATTAGCAAGTTTCAGCTATTCTCTAAACTAAATCTTCCCCATTTCAGCTGCAAGATCCTTGTTACATGCACTATGGTCCTGGAGGATAAGTTACCACCTATCTCCTCATGCACACATACCTCTGCATTTCACATGCATGCTCACATAAGTTGCCACATCTGCCTTCTTACACAGGCAACCAGAACCTTTCCCTTTTCTTCAATACGACTTCTTCAGTCATGATTTCTGGACTCCTGATCATTCATCCTCCTTTTCTCCCTCCTCACCTTTTTTGAAGTGTGGTGCCTCTGAACATGCTGCTTCAGCTGAGGCTTTATTCCCCCTGGACAAACCTGAAGGATTACTTCTTGTGTCCTACAGCCTCTTTTCCTGATTAATAAACCAACAACAGTAGTTGGCATTTCCACAAGGCACTTTTACTTCCCTGCAACATGTAAGCTGAGGACCACCAGATCTTTTTCTGGAAGATGCTAAATAACTTTGGTAACTAGCTAAGATCAGTGTCCAGTGTCATGAGTTGTAGATGTCAGTCTGTTTTCTTGGCAAATGCACATTTATGATCTACTCATACTCATGGCATCTTCTAGCACCCTCCCTTGCTCTGAATACATCTGAAAAACTCTTTGACTTTTATTCCAGGAAAGGTTTTCTCAGTGTGCCAGCTTGTCCGAGTCACAGCACTGAGCCAGCATGGGAAACTTGTCCCTTTGCTGCTGGGTCTGCCTGTTTTGCAAACAGCACACTTCATTCTTTGGGGCCAAGTGAATTCACAGGTCTGAGTAAGCCACTGCGAGTCACAGAGACCACAGGGACAGGAACATGCTGGGGTAGCTGAGACACAGCTATGGGCATGAGTAAGGAAAAAAAATAGTGTTTTGGCAATGACTGGAGATGATTCTGCTTTGCTGTGGAAGAGCAGAGGTTCCCACTGAATACTTGGTCAACAGGGACACATCAGCAAAGAGAGAAAATGTCCCCACTCCAGGTTAGCAGAGTCACATCTGGCTACAGTGCTGTGAAACTGCGTTTCCTCTGCAACAGCAGAGCCCCGCACGCTGAACAAAGAGCAGCAAGCAGGCAGCCACAGCAAAGCAGCAGATATTTGTTTGTTTTTAAAGTATGGCTAGCAAATACTTGCCAAAAGTATTCCAGTCTCATTATCTTGTAATAAAATTCATATTTCTCTCATATATATACAGTCTTACTGTAACATCGATATATCTCGATTAGGTTACAAGGTTGTTCAGATAATTAAATAGTACACATAAATGTGAAGTGGCACATTGGGAAATATACTGCACTGCTGCTTAAATATAACAGATAAAGCCAGGGGAACGAGGCAATAGAATACACTGCTGTAAGATTTCAGAGATATAAATTCAAGCACTCTGCCGTGGTGCTGCTAGAATATGGGGAGAAAGTTATTAGAAACAAAATTAATTCAGTAGCGCCTTGAACTCACTATCATAGTCTGGGGCAAGTTAATCACTTCATCCTCATCCACTAACACATTTATCCACCTACTAATTCTCCACCTAATTAGAGAGAAATTCAGAGCTCTACTGGTCAGGGAGGCAGGGATTAGGGTTAAGAAAACACTTGTATTCGAAACCCCCTACCTCTGCTGGTTAGTGTGAAAGATCCTATAAGAAACTCCCACCCTAGCTAATCCATGACCCTCAGCAGGGAGGAGTGTTAACAATTTGGTTTAAAACTCACACTCTCAGACAAATGCATCAAAAACGGCTTTTCTTCTTTGATTTATAGGTATTACTTGTTTTTCCAAGCTCCATTAAGGACTCTTCATCATGTACTGCAAGGGGCATTAAGCACTGAAAGTTGTTCCCAGCTCTGTATTATTCAAAGGCAATTTACACTAATTATTGGAGTCCATGGTGTTACCCATACTCATAGAATGATCCATCTCAGCAGGCTAAAGTACTTTTGAAATGTTAATTTATTACTGAGGTATAAAAACGTCCTTACATTAAAGCACAATTCTTTCTTAAATGCCAAGGGTTTTCTATTACTGATATATTACATACTTACTGTTTATCTTAGATACAAGAATAAAGATATAATTTAATTTACTATATAATAGTGCCTATAAAAGCCACTATTAACACAAATTGCACTGCATTTAAACTCAGTTACAACACTGATATTATTCTTGTTTTTCTTGTTTAGTGATTTTCTCAACCCACATGCAAACAGCGCACGCAGAGCTACTTCATGGAGGCAAGCTCTTCAGACAAACAGCTGAATGGCAAAGTGAAAAAAGTGTTTCGCTGGTGAAGTGTTGCACTGATTCTAAAATAATCTCATTGGCATTAAAGTACAGATATTAGTGTGATAACACTGCTCTGAGGATAGACAGGGAAAATGCATTCTTAAACTGGCATGAGAGTGCACCCGTGTATCAAATGCCAACCAAGAAAAATCCTCTATAAAGTACCCAGTATTCAGCTAAATTCTGGCACAAAAGCAGCTGATTTTAGCAAGAATAGTTTGGCCAGTGCTGAGCACCCTGCCTCTCACAGGTTTTGTTTTTCTTGGTCACAATGTGTAGAATTACAGTCATGACAACAAAAATTTATTTGACCTTGTGTTTACAAAAAACCTTGAACAATCAAGGGGATTATTTCTTAACTAGCTCAACCAGCAACTTTTACTTCACTCAAGAAGCCACTGGATTCCACTCAGCGGTAAGAGGAAACCCTGCCTTGGAAATGTCAGAGTCTTGGGATGCATAAGGAGTTCGTGACAAATGAAAAAGGCCCCTTTGCTTTCCTAAGTCCTCTCCAAGGTCCCAAAGATAGTCCTCGCCCATGAAATGTACACTGTTGTGAATTAAGACCATCTGCTTTATATCTGAAAAATCTAAATAACATCACATAAACAAAGTTTGCCATGATAGGCTCAAATCTTTTTTATCCAAAAAATTTTGGCAACCTAGAATTTGTTTGTGTAGCTGAAATACAAAACACATCTTTGGAATAGCAATACTGTTATCTCCAAACTCTGTCAAGGTTTCCTATGACTTTGCCCCAGATTTCATTTACCTCTCCAGGTCTCTGTCTGACCACTGGAGATATCTTTCCTATACACAGTAGTTCCTGAAATTAAAGTACTTATGAAATAGAAGTGTTATACCAACATAAATCTCGATCACTACTAACACAATCTGTTTACCTAAAGGAATCCAAATTCCAGAGCAATGGCTTGGCTTCATAAACTGGCCAACCCACTGCAGCTACTCAGGAGTCAGACAATTTGCAGAGGAGTCGGGCAATTACATGTGGGAAGTGTTGTGCTCCCTCACATGCCTAAATTCCACACACAGGACTATAATTTGCATGCACAACAGTTTGCATACATTAAGGATTTTTTATATTTTTTTAATTTTTTTGCATAAAAGGCCTGGTAGATGCCAAAGCAATGACTTGTGTACAAAACCACAGTAATCCTACCTGCAAGTCAGATCTTTAGATAAACAAGCTTGACTTATAAAAAGCAACTCGCAAACTATGAAAATCTGCTTTAGAGGAACATATGTTTTCACAAAATGTGTAACTGATCATGAAAATGATTCACATCACAAAATACAATGCTCCACAAATTTCTCCTATAAAATTGATGTCATGAATTAAAAGTGAGGGATAATATTATTTTGCAGCAGAACCAGGAAAAAATGACACTGCTCAGTTACATTTAATCTTCATCTAGTCACAGGCTATGTATTATCTACAGTATTTCTTTTATTTTTGGAATAGGTGGGCACAGCTAGTCCTGGACTACTGAGGTCTGGATCACCACAAGTGCTTTGCAAAGAAGCCACGCTGATATAAACACCCATTTTATAGAATAATCTAATCTATCCATAACACACTGACTTTTTGGTACGCAGATAAACCCATAGGTTTTCCAAGTTTCTATTTTATTCCTCACTGTAAGTTAGCCAGCATTTGACAATTTGGACCATGAGTCGTCTCCATATAGAAGTTACTTCCAAATGTGAAAAAGTCAACTTGATTTTTCTTTTGGTAAAACAGCCAAGTCCTTGATGGTGGGGAGGAAGGATGGGCAATGCTGACAAGTGACAGCTCAGAAGCAGGGACATGGATGGGCAGCAGCAGTACACAGGAGTTTCAGTTTTAGCTGAAGTCTAACTGGGAAGAAACACACTGAAGCAGAGAATATAAATACTGTTCTGTTCCTGTCTGAAAATCTTACTGTGTCACAAACTGGTTTGCTTCTGCAGTTTAGTCCAAGCAATTAGTAGAAACTCTGTGTCTCTCAGAAGCCTACTCAATTCTCATCAACAAATGAATGGTTTGAGAGATAAATACAGCTCAGTGTCATTTCAGACAACGAAATAAATTGCACATTGCCCCAGCCTCAGCTTTATCCAGATGGAAGAAAAAGAATCATTTGACGTTTTGCAAACTTTCAGTAGTCACTGACATTGTCTCAGCAGTTCAACTCGAGCACAAAAGGGCAAACTGAAGCAATTTGTGATGAGTTAGAAGAATTTAGGATCTATGGAAGGGATGATGCACATCTCTGTAGGAAATATTTTCTACCTTTGAATCAGTAGAAATTCCCTCAGAAAATGGCAAAAATAGCACAGGAACAACATCCAACCAAATCCTCAGCTTCTCTTCTAAAAGCCTGATTTTAAAGATACCAGACCTCATTTACTGCGAACACATCTAGGGCATTGTACACATCTCGAGCTGACTAAAGGTTCAGCAAACAGTGCCATCTGAAACTTAGTGAATTTCAACTAGCAAACTAGAAATCAGTATTGTGCTTCCCACTAAAATTCTTCTCCATAGTTCAAAACAATCTTTGTGGGTTTTTTTTTTTCAAGAAAAACAAGTAGCTTCTCCCAGACCTCAGGTTTATGCACACACTAAAAGCAGAGGCCCATCAGTTTTCAATGGCCGTGGCTCAGTACAGAGTAAAGATTTCATTGTAGGGCCATATGAAACATTTCATGTTGCTGGAGAGAACAGATACAGGTATCAAGCTCTATCCTAAATTCCAGTCAAAAGTCTGCTGGATAACGTATCTAATGAATAAGTTTCATCTTTTTTGTCAGAAATATTTTTTATAAATAAATTTTTATAAATAAAGTAATAAGAAAAAAAATCTGTTCATGATCTTACTTGTATTCATTTAATTTTCAGCCATAGTAACATATTTTATTAAAAGAATATTTGCTTCAGGAAATATCAACAGGTTTGCCTAATAGTATCAAGCCAGATATGCATATTTTGTAAATTCACCAGGATATTGCTGCCATTCAGATCACATAGCAGCTATGCATTATATATGCAAGGCTAGTGTCACCAGGCAGCTCTTTTTCTAATTAATATAGTCAGAGCAAATTGTTAGAAGGAGGGAAATAGACCAAAAATGAGAGAAAAGGAGATTTCCGCACAATTGCCCATTGCAACAGGAAAACTCAGCTCATCTGCATAATATTAATGATATCAAATATGCAAACAGATGTTTCTCTCATTAAATGCTGTATGCAAATAACACTAGGAGGAGTGGTAATGTTGTTTCAGGGTTGAGAGATCACGGGGGGTAATTAAAGGTTAATCCAGTTTTCAGTTCACAGACTGTACAACATGAGTGGCTGTAAAGAAAAATTGTCACTTAACCTTCAATTCATTACCCACAGCACATGGATTTTTTCTTCTAAAATAACAAAAACATATATGTATTTATCTGCACTGTAGTGCCAAGGTATCATTAGAGAAGAAAAGAAATTTTTTGTTGCTATGAATGTCATTGAGTAGGTGAAAAAAAATTAATTAGGGCAAGCAGAATTTGATCAGAAGTTCTCAGACCACAATCTAAATGCTGTAATCTCGCTAAATATATTTCAATTGCTGAGATGTTGTCAAATGTTAATAGAAAAGGATCTGAAGTACTCGTGGAACAGGTCCCCTAAAATAATTAAAAGCTTAATGTTTGAGATTCCGCGCGAGCTTTGCTGTAAGCCCCGTGAGTTGGATGGTACCATCAGCAGCAGGCTGCCAACCGGCACTTTTGCTCGGAGTATCCTGCTGGGCGGATTGAAAGCAGTAAACATTTTAGCACTTAGATCTGAGTTCAACACGTCAGATGAGACATTCCCACTCCTTGCTCATAGGAGAAAATAAAGTGATAAGTGTCTGCGCTGCAGTCTAGCCATGTTCTTCAGCAGCAAGATTTTGTGCTGAGGGAAAGGCAAGGCCAGTGTGAACTACAGCAGCCACAGGTGGGAAGAAGTAGAGAGAAGCAAAAAAATGTCTTGATTTGTGCAACCCTCTCTATATAATATCTGGGTGAAAATCGATGTAGGTTTGGGATAGCGAGAGTGAGAAATCAAAGAGATGATAGTTGGTTCCGCTTGGCCTTGGATCTAGGGTCCATAGTATTCTCTGCTTCCATGACTGCATGGCACGTTCAAATATTTTGGTGTTTCACTTAAAAATCTGCTTCCAGAAGTCTTGTAAATTATTTCCTTTAAATACGGAACAAGAGCAAGGGCTTATGTGTGTCTCTCCAGTGTGTCTCGCACCATCTGGCTGTCCCCAGTGTCTCTCTCACTCCTCCCCCAGTAACACACACCATTAGACCTTCCATCTGTGCCTCACCAATTTTTGGGTTCGAAAAGCAGTTTCCTCCCTCTCTGGCTTCTCAAGTTCCCATTTGTGCAGTACATCATTTTTGAGCCTCACAGACAATCATGACCACACTGGCCTAGCCTCAAAATTTACCTTTGTTTCCTGGGCCGAATAGCTCAGATTTAGCCCAACAGCTTTCAAACAGCACTGAGTATGATATACCCTCAACTTAAGCTGCTTATCGTCACTGTTCTAGCTCTGGAATTTCATTATGGAGTTCATTTTTAAAACTTCTTGTTAATTGAGGGTACCAAAAAAGACATTTAAAGTATATTATAAGAGATAAAAATCATCAAACTTATCTATCTTTGTCTGCATTCCTGTGGCATCCTGTAGCATACACTCTTGGTAAAAATTCCCCTTCTCAGTGATTTTCACAGCTATTTACAGCCTGCTTCCATTTGAAAAAGGTCTGATAGCCAAAAGAAAAAAAGTCTGTGAAAATATCACTTTTTCTGAAGTCGAACACTGCAGAAGGATTTTACTAGACTTTATTTTGTCTTGAATTCTTTCAGTGAAATAGAAGTGTTATCGACCCTGCCTTGAGTCAGACTTTCTCTTGGATGGTACACTTTGTAAGGTTACTCTATTTAGTGAGATGCAAATTTTAGGGCAACACAGCAATCATCTACAGCACCATGGTAAAGACTTTGAAACATTGAAAGCTCTGCTTGCTCCGTATACCTCATCCAGTGACAGGAGCTTTGTGTGAGGCCCACAGTAGAGACAGCCCACAGAGGGAAAACTCACCTTCCATCCTCGCTCAGCTGGAGCCTGGCTGCCTACAGCTGCACATCCTTTCCTGTGCCCACCACCCCACCTCAGCAGCAGATCGGCAGGGGCCGGCCCCCCCCCCCCCAGCAGCAGATCGGCAGCTCCTGCCCCGCCAGAGCTGCCTGAACAAACAACTGAGGATTACCCTCTTGTGAGAGAATGGCCTCTGGCGCAGTCGCAGTCAGTTCTCTGTCACCCCGGGGGAAGGGGAGCGCAGGGCAGGATGTGGTGGCAGGTGCAGGAGTCCCACGAGGGCCTGGTACAGGCTGATAGCATTGAAGCAGCCTTTAGCCCCCCGGCTTTGATCACTTCAACACAAAGGTGGCTTCCACGCCTTCCCCATCACCCTTGTTCTTTGCCCAGCATCAGGACTGGGAGAAACGATTCAGTCTGGAAATCTTCCAGTCACTTATCTCCAGATCCCATCAGAAAAGGGATGTCAAAATCTCATCTCTGGTTTATCACCCCCAAGTGCTGTCAGAGCCCACTGACTCCACCAGCAGGTGAAGATTTAAAGTTGTACCTGTGAAGTCTGGACGAGTTCTGGTAAACACCACCTGATGCCTATTGAAGCTGATTACAAGTATCACCTTGAAATGTCACTGCACATTTACAGGGAGAACCATACAAAAAAAAATCAGCCACAAAATTTTTATTTATCTCACTCAAAAAAGTATTTTCAGGGCAAGTAAATGCAGGCAACTGTGCAAGCAAATCAGGACATGGAGGATTTGGTCCAAAGCTCACAAAAGCATAAGAAAAAGCCTAACAAATTTAGTAGGTAAATGGATGCGTGCAACCCTGAACGTCCACTTCTCACGGGTGCACTCACACACACTTGTGTGTGCACAGGTCCCAGTGGCTGGAAACACATTCCGACATCTCCGGTTACCTGGGAGAACGTTTGGCTGAAGGATGTAAACCCTGGGATTTTAGCATACACAAAGAGAATAAATAGCTATTAAAATCTATTTATCACGAGCAGAGTTTTGAACGTCTAATTGCTGCAGTTTGTTAGAGGAACAAAAAGATCTTCCCTGGCTTCAGCCATATCCAAGGGGATTAATTTGTCACTCTTCAAAAACAACTCATTGGAGGAATACCCTCTTTGATTCTTTATTCTCACATTAATTAGGAGTAATAAGTACACTAGATACACTTGGTACTTAAAAAATTAGTAGAAATAAATCTGCCACACATCTCAAGAGGGCAACAAAGATCTTACTGTGCAGGGTGGGAGCCTCAAAAGCGAATCCCAACTGCGGGACAGTCATGGCTGGCTGGTCCGGCACAGGGCATCGGCTGGGGACACCCCCAGAGCCTTGGGCTGCCCACTTGCAGGCACAGCCCAGACATGGCGTCCATGCCACCCACCTACCTCCTCAGAGGCCATGGGTGCGCAGCCCCTCTGGCCTGTGGTGAGAATTGGAATGGCCTCCCCACAATGGCCACCCCCAACAGTAGCCCCCAATGGTTGCACTCCAATGGCCACCCCCAACAGTAGCCCCCAATGGTTGCACTCCAATGGCCACCTCCAATTGCCTCCCCACAATGGCCACCCCCAATGGTGGCCCCCAAAGGTAGCCCCCAATGGCCAATTCCCCATGCC
>NW_010338371.1:22741-29653 GCF_000700745.2 Antrostomus carolinensis
CCCCTCGCCCCTCCAGCCCAGCCAGTGCCACCCCATCTCACCTCCAATGCCCTCAGCGTGGCGTCCCTGCAGGTCCTCATGAGACACCAGAAGGTCCCTGTCCAGAAGGGCTCATGGTGGGAGGGCAGCTGGAGCCACGCAAGGCCACAAGTGGGGCCTGGACTGTCTCTTCACTGATTTTTGAGGCATATATTATGTCCAGCAGAAAGCCCACAAGCACCGCATATTCCATGTTGCACTTCCCAGCCTACTCCTTTGTGGTGGCTTTGCTCTTGTCACCAGAGTTTCCCTGATTTACCATCGTGGCTGATTTACCATCGTGGAGGAGTTGGCTCTAGGAGCACAGGAGGGGGCAGGAAGAAAGCATTTTGTGCTGAAATATAAAGTAAAAGTCAATTTGATCCTTATTAAAAAAAAGAAAAAAAAAAGAAAAAAAAAAAAGAAAAAAAAAAGAAAGAGAAAGAAAGGGGAGTTGACTGAAAATTTCTTCTCCAGAGAATAATTCTGACAGGGTTGAACCAAAGCCTGACTTTTCTGTCACTGGATTTCAAGCAGGAAACTTCCTTGATGCTTTGAGTATCTCAGAGTCCTCTCACTTGAGGATGACCTTGCTGTCAGTGGGACCATTCAACCTGAACACAGCCCTGGCTCTGGAGACCGGTCCACCTCCCCAAGCAGCCTGGACCCCTGCCCACAGGAGAAGGCTGGAAGAAAAAAGAGCGTGAAGATGCTGTATTTCCAGCTGGTTGTTCTGGGGTATGCATGCTGACACCTCCACCTTTCATCATCTCCTTAAACCTCATGGCTTGAGAGGTGGCGGCCTTTATTGCCTGCTTGTTTAAGGTAATTACTACATGTATTTCCTCCCTGATGGTTCTGCTGAAGCAGAAAAGACTTTGGCCTTCACTATCGATAATAAAGAAAAAAAAATAATCTGGTTTATAAACACCACTTTTTCTCTACTTTCAAAGGCAGGTTGTAGGGTGAGAGTCAGGAGAATGGTCCCTATTTGGCAAGCAGGCTAATAACAGTGGAGTTGCTGGAGGGAAATCTCTTGTCAAGTCTCCCTGAGCTGGAAGGATGCAGAGCACTCTTTGTTCCCTTGGTAGTAAACAATAAACCTTTACAGATACACCACTGTCTCCACCACTCACCCTCATATAGGATGTTTAAAAAAGCCAAAAAGCAGCCCAATTGAGTGTAAAGAGTGGATTTAATTCCAGAGAGGGTGAGAATTTGTGACTTTTTAAAGACACTTAATGTTAATTAAAATCTATGCAACCCAAAGTCATATATGGCACTGTTTCTCCAAGAGGGATGAAGTCAGTCTGATAAGCAAGTGATTTATTACCGTGTTATAAAATATGGGGTTTGAGTCTTAAAATTCAGTGCTTAGTACTGGTGGAAAACAAATGTTTGTGCACCATATAGCAACGAAGGTTCAAGTGACTTTAAAACACAAAAAACACCATGATATAAAATCGTGGTGTAAAAAAATACACATTTATGTTTTACAAGGAAATCTTAAAAATAAGATTATTTTTTTAAAGTATGTTTTGGAGGAAAAACATATAAGCAATATGGAAATTCTCCATTTAAAATCTACCTCGCAGTCAGCAATATGGTGATTTGAAATGCCTTGCCTTTCTGTTCCCCTCCTCCTAATAAGCACTGCATCCAATTTGTATGTTATTCTGATGAAATGGTTTAAGCGAGAGAAAATGAGTAGTTTGAAAAATAAAGGAAAGTTCTACAGAAGAAATGAAGTGCTATCATTGAAATCTTTATTTATGTGAAAAGAAAGGGCTAAAACATTACCTCAGAATTCAAGATTACAACATCAGTAGGATATAAAGTAAATCCATTCTAGTAGTGAAACATCAGAAACCATAATCCTTTTTCAAAGACCTTTTGTTATTTTAATGTCTGACAAATTATGCTTTTTTAAAAGAAGAAAAACACTTAGATTTAAGAGGTTTCTTTTACTTCAGTAAAAGTAGTTTCACTATTTAAAAGTTTTAATTTTCTGTAACCAATAGTATTTACTATGCTGGCTAAGTATTAACACAAGAGTAAGGTTATTTTAGCCTCAATAGGACCAAGTACAAAGTTGCCACCAAAGACTTTTGCATCCAGTTGTTATGGAAACTTAGTGTTGTAAAAAGTATTAAGTTTTAGCAATGGGTTTTGTTTTGTTAATTTGGCTGCTTTTCCTTCGAGTTTTGAAGTTGTTAAGTGTTATAAAAATGTTACATCATTACTTTTCAAATAACGGGAGGTCTCGGAACATATTTAAAACTTGTTTGTGTTGCAAGACATTCCAGGATGATGTCCAAGGACCCCCATCCCTGCCTTTAGGGGGAACCCCTTGACCTCAGTATGAGCGCAGGAGTCATTCCACAGTGTTGCTAGCACTAAGAAATGGACAAAAAGAAATAAGCTATGTATTTACCTCCAATGTACTGAAGGAGAGACAGGACAGATCAAGGGATGGGAGAAGGGACCTTTGTTGTGCATGCAGCCTCTCTCTTTTCATGTGTTCATGTTGAAAAGCATCAAGAATAGGATCTTTATTGGTATTCTGGCCTCTCAACACCACATTAAGACCTAGAAGAGAAATAACAACCAAAGGGCAGGTTTTGACTGGTGCAGGCATGGCAGGAAATTGTTGCAAGAAGCCCATTTTAGGTTCTGCACTACAGGTGGGGAAGAGACAGAATTATGGGCTTAAAAACCCATAATGGAGAAGAGCTCAGGATCACAGATTGTCACAAGCCATTCGCAACACCTCTCCTGAAATGTCCCCAATGCTGCAAGTTCCAGCTCAGAGGGCCTTCAGTTCCCTAACCCTGAACCTAACCCTACTCTATAGCACAGCTTCTTCCATCTCCAAATGCCCTGTGAACTACAGCTTCATCCTGACTCCAGAGCTTCTCCCACCTTGACAGTTTGGGCAGGGGAGCAGGGAGTAGGAATAGTCCGTCATGGAAATGAGCAGAGTGTCCTGGGCTGACTTCCCCAGGCAGCCTCAGGGGTGTATGGGCAGATATCTCTGCTGGCTTCATCTCAATCTGGGTTTGGGGGCTTGAATGTGTGTGGTAAAAGAGTGGAAAATAAGAGAGTTAAGGAATTGTGTCTCTCATGAAAAGAGAGACATAATTTCCATATTGACCAATTTTCAGATTTCTTTTAATGAAGCTGGAAGCTGTGGAGAGATTGGGTTGTTTTTATCAGAATTTTGGTTTATTGTTTTTCCTCACTAGGTCTCTCAACTCTTTCCTCTCCTAGTTTTCCTACTAGCCTCTTTTTAAATAGAAAGATGGATGGAAACAAACTGAGGAAATTGAAAAGAAAACCAAATTTTTCCAAAATAAAAAAAACCTGACATCCATGTGCCTGTAATAGATTTAGAAGGTAACAAAAATAATCCCCTTTTAAAATCTGAAATTATTTTGACATTTAAAACAATATTTTCCTTCTGTTGCTGAAGGGCATTAATCTGCTAAATGCCTACATTATAGTTCATTTTCCTAGAAGGCAAACAAAACAAGAAGCTTTGTCTACCAAATTCTGCCAAAGACTTCTTGCATGAACTTGGGCAAATCATTTAATTTGCCAGTTTCTCAGTGTGCTGTTTGTACAATGAGAACAATGCTACTTCCTTTTTCTCATCCTTTGTCTTGTTTACTGAGATAGTCACTACTCCAGGGAGTACACAATCTCTAATTACGAACAACTAGCATAATAACACCCTGATCTCTAGGACCTACCACAATACAAAGAACTAATAATCATCACAAGTCTTCTCTTCTGGTGCATGATCTGCAAGAGCTATGAATACTAACATATGCTGGAAAGTTCTGTTTAATTTAATGTCTTTGAAAGAAAATAAAAGCCTTTTTTTTTTTTTTTTCCCCCTTTTCCCCCATTGCTGCCACTTATACAGGCTTAGACTTTGCAGGAAGCTTCTGCCTTTACATGTCTTCCTTCCCCTTTTCAAAACAGAAATAAAAGCTTCACTAAATAAAATAAAGATTATGAATGGCCAGTCTTTTCCTTCCTACCAGTTATTGTCACCCAGGAACACGCAGCAAAGGATGTCTACGTTATCATTTAGTTTCACGGAGATCTGCTGAGATCTGCCAGCTGCTGGCCATATGCTTAATCCTAAAAGGAATTATCTATATTCTGCATTGCCTGTACATGTCTGATTCCCTGTTTATGTGTTTTTACTTGATTATGGCATATTATAAACCCAGCTAGCTTAACTTTTATGGTTAGAATCCAAATCCTCCAGTTTTTGAGGGTGTTTTCTTATTCAAATGAAATTCCACAGCCATTGTGGAAAATCCACGCAGCAATAAATGGGATGAAAACAGAAAGATTTCATACAAATGTATGCAACTCAAAACAAAAAGTCTACGGAATTTAATTTACAATGACAACCCTTCTCTAGTGTTTGTTTTTTAATGATCTGATAGTATTTCATAGCAGACAGAATTTCCCATCAGCTTCCACAACCCTGTCTAGAACCTCTGTCCAAGTGACTTGTATGGTTTCCACCGTGGAGATCCCTGGCCACCCCAGCCATCGGAAGGGTGGGAATGTATTCCTTCACTCCCCTCGCCACCCCTTACGCGAGGGGACTGTGAAGCAGGGAATGATGGAGTGAATTGCTCACAGTCAGAGGAAACAGCCGACCTGGGAATTGAGTTCCAGTTGCTCAACTCTCTAGCAGGAGCCAAACCACAGGCTATTGTTTGTTATTGAAGCCTGTGGACATCTCCAGATATTTGAAGTCAGATTTTATGAGCAGTCTCGCTATGCACATACCCATGTTAAAATGATACAACACTGTACGACACTAAGGCAGGCTTTTCTACTTCTAGGCCATGGTAAATCTGTACCACAAAAGCATTCTAAAATGCCTTTTACGCAGCAGGCTTATTTTTCAGAATGCAGGAACGTATCCCTCGAGGATGCAGATTGTTTCCTTAGGACTCAACTTAAACATTCCCATGTGGTAAAATGAAGTAGGAGGATCCAGCGAAAGGAGCTCTCACTTCTCATTTAATTTACTACCTAATACTCAGCAGCCCAAGATTTATAAGACACTCCAGAACTGTCTACATGTTTCCCCCTGTGGCAGATAGCAGATAACTGTTAATAGACTTGCTTAGGAACTTTATTTAAAGGAAGAACTTAACTGTATTATTTTTCATGGAGGTGTGAACATTGCTTAAGGAGCTTAAGTCTCCATGTATAAGTATTATCAGATAGGTTCATGAGGATGCTAATGTGCATTAATATGAAACTCCAAAACCAGCTTTCACTGGTATACGTAGATAGGGCCATTTTGTAAATAATGCCCTTTCTGATATTGCAGAGTTCTGGGATTGCCAAACATATTATTATTATTTCCAAGCATAATAATATTAACCCCTCATACCCACCCTCTCTATCCTCTTTCTGCAGCTCCTGTAAAATCAACAACAAAGCCAATCATGCAGAATCCAGCCTTCTCTGCAGCTGTACTTGGCATCTGCCTCCATCAGGTTTTGTCCACCCTTCTAGACAGGACCACACAGCTGTTGTGGGAAGGTGAAGGTGCTGGAGGGGCTCCAAACAATTCTCATTTTCACTTGTCAGATGTACCCATACACTTTCAAACACTGCCCTGATCCTAATTTAAATCTTTCCTGCTCCCTGTAAGGACAACAGCAAGTAGCTCACTGGGTGGGACTGGGCTCTGGTTTCTGCACGCTGCAGCAGAGCTGTGACCCCTTTCCCTGCTAGTGAGCAACCTTGGCATCATGGGCCTTCAGTAAGAGGGGAAGGTGCACACACAACACTGCTCAGCACTTGCCAGGATTTAACCCACACTGCACATGCTGCGTGGCGATGAAAACATGATTAAAGGAGCATATATTACATTATGTCCAGCTTTAGAGAAATATTTTAAAGGAATAAAGAAAGAGCCATGCATTTTCTTTTTTTGGTTTAGATGTAAGCTTCACCTCCTGGTATTTACAACCTAAAGCCCTCCAATATTGGGTTAGTTAATAGGATCCAGACAATGAAGCTGACTACAGGGAAAAGCAAGAGACTGTTTTAGTTTGACCAGACAAGGAAAAGAAAAGACCCAGCTTGATAAATGGTAAGAATTATATTAGATGTTAAAAAATATTTCACTTTTAATAATCCTAGGTGTTACTGACAACCTAGGCAAAAAGCAAAGTTCATTTCTTCAAAATATATTTAAACTGACAGTATCCCTTTAATTAAGTAGCAATTTAGATTTTCCTCTCCTCCACATACAAAGCTTTAATGAAACATGAAAGCCACAAAAGAAATTTGTGTGTATTTCATGGCAAGGCGTGAGGAATAATTTTCTGTTTAAATTCACAGACAGTAGCTATACAAATAACATTTAATATTTGTCGGAAGTATTATCTGCCTTTTTCCCTCACAGCATTATATTACTAAGGTAATAAGTACATGAGAATACATGATTTCCTGGCTACTGTGTTGAATATGCACCTTTGAACAAAGTTAGACTTGGGAATTTACCCATATCTTAAAATGCTAATCTAGCACTAATTAAAAGGCCAGTGAATATGCTTTGATGGATTCTAGTTCATAGAATATGACAAATGAATTCAGATGGCTTGCACGACTGCAGCAGAATTACAATATGGAAGCTGCAGTGAGCTGGGGGAAGCCAGGCAAGCAGCTCTCTGCACTGGTACAGGGGCAGGGAGGAGGGAGAGCCAGAGCTTGCCATGGCTTCTGTGGGTGCTGCCATCCTCTCAAGGTGTGGCCAGCCACAGTCTTTGTTTCTCATTTCATAGCTGCCTTCCAGGCTATGCTGAAGCAAAAAATTGGCTTCTTCTACATCCCACCCACCCTCCC
>NW_010338372.1:0-2443 GCF_000700745.2 Antrostomus carolinensis
CCAGCCCCCCGTCCCATTGGCTGGAAGGAGCAGCTGCACGGCAGCCAATCAGACAGCAGCTCTTTAAATTCTGCCCAGCAACAAACCCTCACGAGGCCGTCGGCAAGAGGTCGGCCAGGGCACGAGCACGGACGCGGGGGCCCGCGGCGCAGGCGAGCGGGTTTGCGTTAAACTAACAAGATTTTCCTAAGAGCTGGCGAATGACGTCAGGCAAAGTTAAGGGTTTGCGGTGTGAGACCTGGAGGCGCAGAAAGGCACTAACCCATGAGTGCAGCGCACAGCGGTGGCTGCACAGCCGCAAGGAGGAGTCAGCGTTTACCGTGCAGGAGCATTTTTAGTGTTTTAATTTTAAGACTGCTGAATTTCTGTGATGGTACATGTTGAATCAAAAAAACTGCCGAGATCCAACTTGGGTTCAAGTGTGGCCGCTGATAACCTTTCTTCAAACACCGTGCAGTGCCCGTGCTTTTCTAGTGCCCCAACAGAAACATCAAAATCAATGTTTTTTCACAAGTGCAATATGACTTCTGCCTTGAAAGAGAGGCCGTTCTCCCCTGACCTTGCAAACTGCCTTTTGAAGAGCCGGTTCAGTAAAACATTAAGTCCACAAATGTATCTATGCCTAAGAAAAACACCCAAATGTACGGTGACAGGCTTTGGTAAACCAGAGTAAATTCACAGTATGGACTTCTGTACCGTACTTGAGCAACAACTTCATGTACAAACTTGAACTACACTCTCATCACTTTGGCGGCACAGTGAGTTAAGCAGTTGTCCTGTGTCTCCTCTACCTCCAGAGGATAATACTGCCTTTGACTTTGGCTCATGAACCCATTTCTCATACTAAATTAGTAATTTTAGAGTTCTTTTCCCATGAGACTGCCCTGCCTCATGGGAAAAATTGATTCCTCATGGGGAAAAAAGCTATTTACACAGCTAAGATCTTTCATCTGCTGGTGGTTTTGCAGAATTGTCCTTACATGGTTCATCACTTTATGCCCTGATCACTACTACACATAAAATAATTGCTTTTGAAGATGGAAAAATGGAAAACAAAAATTGATTCCTCATGGGGAAAAAAGCTATTTACACAGCTAAGATCTTTCATCTGCTGGTGGTTTTGCAGAATTGTCCTTACATGGTTCATCACTTTATGCCCTGATCACTACTACACATAAAATGCTTGCTTTTGAAGATGGAAAAATGGAAAACAAGCAAGTATCTTTCCTGAACAACTTTTAATTAAAACACGTAACTTCAGTTAGCCTTACACGAGTAACTCAAGTGCCTTAGAAACACCCACTCTAGCACATGAAGCTTAAGATCATTCTCCACTAAGGGTTTTGTCTTTTTCTGTAAAATAAATTTTAGCAGCCATTTAGGTCATTAAACCAGTAAAGCTGCTTGAGTGGAACTCAGCACAACAGTGGTAGATACTGTATCTTCTTCCTTCTCACAAGCGTTAGAAATTTCAACTTTTATCTGCTCAAAACATAAGGTTTCAATTCACCTGTGTGATCTCCAACAGTACTGCTGTTCGAAATATCTGTAACAGCAAAAGTCAGCTTTCTTACTGATTGATTTTTTAGCACAAACTAAAGCAGTTTCTTTCTGTAAAAAAAAAAAAAAAAAGGATTTACTAAAGTTTTATATGAAGTTGAACTTGAGTTCGCTTCACAAATATCAGAAGAAACAAGTGAAATGAAAACTTGCAACAAAAAAGGTGATGCTGTGTTAAAATATTAAGTATTTGTCATGCATACAAGCACCTTTTAGAAGTTTTTTTTGCAAAGAATATGTTTTCTCGATAACAACTGAGTAAAAAAGCAACAATTTCAAACAGAACTAAAATAGCAGTTGATTAGTTGGCTGTGGGAAGCTGCTGCTTTACAACAGCACTTCCACTAGGGAAGGAATCCCTTCTCCTGCTGCCCTGCTTGTGTGTTCCTTGCTCAGGCCAGTCCTTCCACACACAGAAGTCACTGCAGAACTCCACCAAGCGCATCACCTCAGACTGGAGGAGGCAGGTCTTCAGTATGTGAAGGAAACAGCTGCTTCATAATTCCATCTAATGGAAGCCTGGTAGGGACTTTTCATAATCTCTACATTTTAGGGACAGGAAGGTATTTGCATATTTTCCACATTAAATGATGAATGTTCCTTCTGCGAGTGCTGAGGGAGGTTCCGAGGCAGCCCCTGCTGCCATCTTGTCCCCTCAGCAGCTCCCAGCCCGCAGAGCCTGACGGCCAGGGACTGAGGGAAATTTGCATGGCTGCTCAGGATTGGCTGCGGGAGAGTTGCTTTGCATTAACCAATCCGCAAGCAGGAGGCAGAGCCACCCCCGGAGGCTGGTGCAAATCTGCCCGGCAACCGGCTAAAAATAGAGCCATGTCACCAAGATGGAGCCTGACTCGCGGTGACATCGTGCACGTATGAGAACCCG